>NC_143564.1:113665357-113966964 GCF_054136105.1 Typopeltis vanoorti
TGTTCACATGTTGCACATAGTTTGGTGTTACCTTTATGTGTATTACAAGTCTCATATTGTACTTCCTGATAGTGTCTTAGTGACAAATGAAATAATAGAAGAATTAAATAATATTTTAATCCTTTTTCAGTACTGTTTCACTCCATTAAGCTTCTAACATGAATTTCTCCCAGCCCTTAAACATTTAATAATTTTTATTTATTTATTTGTTTTGTTATGATGAAATACAGAACCTTGATATATATATTTCTTTTTATCAGTTATTATTATGATTATTTTTATTATTATTTGACACCTCCAGGGAGTCCAAAGACTCATCAAGGGAGAGTGTGCCAGCAGCATGGAACGATTGATCCCTTCCAACTACTAACCGTGCTCAAACTTGCTTAACTTTTTTTGCGAGCTATTAGTAGCAGAGGCTCTACCAATCGACCAACCTTTGCTGGCTGAAAAACCCCATCACATAAATGCCTTCCAATTTTCAGCTTCACAAAGATGGGCCTTTCCTACGGTATGTTCCATGACAGCTGTTAATTTTCTGGTTACAATACCCTAATTTTTGCATGTACGTTCTCCTTCAGCTAGTGGATTGTCTGGGACTTGTTCGCATACACCTTTTCCTGCAGGTGTATGCGAACTCCCATACGAAGAAGTTGGAAGGCCATCAGATCTGGCCGTGATAGCCAATTAATTGCACATCTCCATGAAATTATTCACTCTTTGTGTTAGAATAATCAAATGCTGATTTTCAAAATAAAATTGCACAATTTTGGTTTGTTGATGGGTTGTGAAGTTTCCATGATTAACTTCCCCAATGTTCCTTAGAAAAACAAGCTAGATTCAGGCTAGATTTTCACTTTACAACAAATAGTTGAGTTTCTATATTCTATGGAAATATAACAAGAATCTGTATTAAGTTTTGTAGATCTGGAAAAGGCATATTACAATGTGCACAGAAAAAAGCTTTTCAAAACATTACAATTGTATTGGGTAAATGGAACAATATATAGAGCAATACATAGTCTATATTAAGTTGTAAGTCAGCAATTAGAATTGAAGGAAATGCACGATGGTTTGATGTAAAATCATGGGCAACACAAGGATGCACATCATCGCCACTCTTATTCTTCATCTATATGGATCACATTATGAAAGAAATTAGTTAATTAGAAATTAGGCAGAATCATATTATTAGGCTTGATATTAGAATTGGAGATGTCAACCTTAGCTCTTTGCAGATTATGTTGTACTCCTAAATACATCTAGTACAAGTGTCCACAATTCTTTAACTAAACTGAATAACATTTGTAATAAGGCATTAAAATCAGCAATAAAAAGGTCAAAACTAAAACTAGAAAAAAACATTGAACACATCAACTGCATTCTGAATGGAGAGCCTATAAAAGAAGTAAAATATTTCATCTATTTAGGCATAGTTTTTAGCAAGGATGGAAAGTTAAATATGGAAATAGACAACAGAATAATCAAATTTGGTATGATGGGTAGCCAGCTGAATAAATTTATATGGAATAAGAGAGAAATTAGCCAAAACACCAAACCAGCAGTATACAAGACAGTTTTAAGTTATAGATCTGAGAGTTAGGTTAGAAATAAAACACTCAATCAGAGTCCACAAATATAAGGGTTCTAAGAAAAATCAGGGGAGGGAACAGATGACATCAATTGCAGAATCATATTATTATTATTATACCCTCCATGGAGTCGGAAGACTTATCGTGGAAGGTTCATTTAACTGACAACATATTTATCATTTAGAATCTTAAAATCCTTAACACTCCTTGCATTAACAACACATTGTGGTAAGGGATTACATTCTCCATGTAAAAAATCTACTCCTCACACCTTTCTTCATCACACTTTTACATAACTTCCAGGGATGAACTCTAGTTCTACTTTTTTTATAATCCATCCCCTCTGGATTAATCTGATAAAATCCTCTCACTAATTTAAATGTCTCTATCATATCACCCTCTCTTCCTCCTATCCACCAAAATCTGCAATCTGCATTTCTATATTTCCATATTAAAAATAAAGACATTAGGAAGGAAGGAAGGAACTTGACATTGTTTGCATTCAAGAATGTGCTAGCATGACTAATCTAAGGTGGCATGGTCACTTAAATAGAAAGGGAGAAAACATAGCAAAACAGGTGTTTGATGCCAAGATATCAGGAAAAAGACATCAGGATGCCAAGATATCAGGTCTAGGTGGATTGATTCAGCCAGAAGTGCCAAAGACAATACTGAAGGGCTGAAAAGTAACAGTCTAATTTGGAGGAAAATTGTGGATAGGAGATTAATATTAATGTCAACTTAATCATGTAGTGCTATCATAGTAAGCTGAACATATCTTGAGGATACATATCAAGAAATTGATGATGTTCCTTAGAATACTTGAAATAAAAAAATAATAAAATGAAAAATTAATAATCAAAGAAGTTATTCACATTTTAAACCCTTTTGTGACTAATCGGCCATCCTGTACTATCAGGCTCTATTGAACTTCCTCTACTACTTGAGGCATATGATGAATACCCTTCACTTTTTCACCTCAATTATTCAAAACCAGTCTGGATAGCGAATTTTCCAATAATGCATAGAAATTAAAGATGCATCGAATATTCAATTTTACTTTGGTATCTAGCCAATTTGGAATGTTTTTTTTTATATATATATATAATAAAATCTAAAAAAATATAGGATATAGGTGATAAAATCTTCACATTATGCTATGACTGAAATTATTGCATTGGATAACAGGCCATTGTTCAAAATAAGGATTTTCAAGGCTAATGAGTAAACCTATTCCATCCATTTCCTTGTGAAGAGCACAGCAACACATTGCGTTGACATCGATCTGCCATATCCTAAACCACTGATCTAATTCTGAGATAGCAGCATTCTGCTTTTCGATTACCAATCTCTGCTTTAAGGATCAGGCCAGTATTGTGGTGAGTTGTTTCCAATTGTATCCCACATGATGTATTCCATGATTCTCATGATTTGTTGTACAAATTGAGACCGTCTCGATTAAAGAATTTAATAAAGTAATGAGGAACCCGCTCTTGCCCCTTCACCAGACTCCATAAATCTACCTAGTCTTTGCCTAAAATCAAGAAACCTTTTCCAGTCCATGGACAAACTCTTCAGCTGCCTTACCATCAACACCTGATACGTGGAGAGAAAACACTGGTCCAACAATCTTCCAACAAATGGCTTCCTAGCTGAAGAGCTCCGCAGCCTGGTTTTGCTCTTCCCAGGAAGATTTGGTGATCTACCAACAGGATCAAACTAACCAGAGCAGATGCAGCTACCTACTACATAAATGGAGACTGTCAGACCACCCTTATTGTGACTGTTCCCCCATGGCCCATATAAGCACTTATATTGTGAATGACTGCCCAAGGCACCAATTTCATGGTGGTGGCCTCCAGAACATCCATGAGGTGATGGATGAGGATCTGGATTGGCTTTCTGGACTGGACATTGATCTTAGCTGCTTTATATTCCTTCTGCCATAAGAATAAATAAATAAATAAATTTGTTGTGAAGTGGAGCAATTCTCGCAAAAGTCAAACTACTTATTGGGTATGAGGCTTTTGTTCTCCTCACAATTTTTTGCAATCATGTCGGTATCACTTGTTCAGCATTCTTTACTAGGTGGAGAGCAGGCTACTTTAACATTAGTTCTGAGCAAAATGCTTTGCTTTCATTAGTTTCAGGATTAAAATTATGCCAGCTTCTTTCCAGCATGGTGGAAAGTTCAGTATAACAGCACCTGTTAGATGATTAAATTCATCATAAGTGAACTCTTGGCAGGTGCATAAGATATTAAAATAAAGCTGAGAAGCTTACATTTTTCAAAATGTAAGACAAAAGAAAAGCAGAGAATATTATGAATCCATCCCTACATTTCTAAGTTTCAAAATTTGAGAGCTTATGAGAATATTATCAATTGATCCATATTATTATTAAATGACACTTCCAGGGAATCCAATGACTCATGGAGGGAGGACACCTACTCTACAGCTCTCATCACCACCACTGAATTCACCAACCACAACGAACAGCAACTACAATCATCTACACCAATGCCATCTACTGCCCACCACCACCACTTTACTTCATAATATGATACATATAGATGATGAATAACAGTGAGGATTATGTGCACCCTAGTCTTATACCTGATTCAACATGAAACCATCTTCCTGTAACTCTTTCAATTCAAACTGCTGACTTACAACTCAAATATAAACCAAGTAATTCTTGATATTATGTCCCATTTACACCATATAACTGTAGCATTTTGAACAGCTTTTCTCTTGACACCTTGTCATATGCCTTTGCCAGATCTTCCTTCCATATTTATGCTTATGCATAGACTTACACTTCACCATGCAGGTATTCAAAACCAAATCCGATGGAATAGGTCAGTTAATCCTTACTCGTGAAGTGTCCTATCTCTGAACATTGCATGTGTTCTTCTGGTTGGTTTGCCTGTTTTAAGGAATGAAAAACCTGAATTTCCAGGAGAAAAAACCCACCATCTCCATGAGACCAGCTAAGACTGAAAACACCTGATAAAGGTTCCTCACATAATAGAAAGAATTCAAACACAGGGTCTGTCCAACCAAAAGGCTTATCTAAACCAATTAAACTACAAAAGTTTTCTTTCCCAATCTGCAAAACTTAAATACAGATCCTGGTTATATTCTATCATTTCTCAACAATTTGTCTTAAAGTGAATATCTGATCCTGACAACCTCTATTTGGCCTGAATCCAGCTTGTTCTTTGGCAAGTTTCCCTTCCACAATTTTCTTCAGCTGTTTCTCAAGTATACTTGCATAAATTTTACCAGGAACATTCAACAGGGAAATTCTTCTGTAATTCTCACATTCAATTTTATTTTCCTTTTTACAGGTGAATACTATGAGAGCTCTACTCCAAACATCCAGAATTTGACTCTCTGACCAGGTCTATGAATTATGCAATATAGCCATTATAAAAGCTTTATACATCTGTACTTAAGCATGATCATACTTCAGTTGAAATAGATGAAATTTGAAATTTCATCTATTCCAACTGCCTTTTACATTTCAAGCTTTTGATGGCTTTTTCTACTTCAAGAATTGATTTATTCCTGATTGCATTCCTCTTGAACATGCACTACCATCATGCTGTCACCTTCATTTATTAAACAATTTTTCAAAGTAATTACTCCAGACATCTAGAATATCCTTATAAAACAACAAAATCACATGAAAACCACAGTAATAAACTTTAATGAAAGTACAGATATTTCACTATGAAAATAATATCATTAGTGTGTAGAAATAACAAGCAAATCAGAGAACAGAAATACAAGGTATGTACAACAATCAGTCTACCAATTATAAACTGCTGCCACATGCTAAAATGTGAATCTCCCAAACTTTTTGGGGAGGGAGGGAGACAATAGTTCCAATTCAGGTTAAACTGGTGTAAAAGGGGTCATGCCAGTAGAATAACATGTGATCAAATCATTGTTTCTCTAGCTTACAGTTAATGATGTAACTCAGCTTGTCTTGTATATTTATGTATGCTCCAGATGATGATCTTGATGTGAAGATCGAAACGTTGGGATAACAAAAAAGTTTTTTAACATGGTTGTAAATTCCATAAAATTTTTAAAATGAATGGTGTAAAAGAGCTTCACAACTTTCTTTGAAAAGGTGTTCATATTTTAAAACTGCTTCTACAGAGAAGATGAGTTTCATCCCACAGGATACTATGTTTAGTGTCAATACTATGCTGTGCCAGACCAGATTTTTTGAGGTTTTACATATTCAATACAGCACCAATATTCATTAATTCTTTTTTTCCACAGACTGGCCTGGCTGCCCAAACTATGCCAAATTACTGTTGTTGAAAGTTTTTCACTTGGTTATACTATAAATTAAAGATACCAAGAAGTTATATACTTGGTTTAATCCTTTATCCAAGTGTAAGCAAACAAAGTTTGTGCCTGAAGTATTTTCAGGCACAACTTGTGGTAAAGGTGGTATGACTTCACATCACTTGCCTTAGTATCTCATGAAGTCATACTACCTTCTACGAGTTGCCCTAGTCCTGAAAATACTTCAGACACAAACTTTGTTTGCTTACACTTGGATAAAGGATTAAACCAATTATATAACTTCTTGGTATCTTTAATTTATGCCAAATTACATTCACAAAGGATCTGGAAAACATCAGCTAAAGATAGAGGTGACAATTTGTCTTTTGTAGATGGTAACAGATGAGAAAGTATAAAATAGAATGGGCCTTTGTCTTACAACTGATTTCATTATATAATTACCAATGCTGATAAAGAAAAAGCAACTGTCATTATTCTCAAAATATTACAGAAAGCTGTCTCTCTCATTGTGAGATAGCAGCCATTAATAAGTTAAATGGGCTCTAGCTGCAATTCTAACTGCTAATTTACAACTTAAACACAGGTTACATGTTACTCTACATCAGTGGTCTCAAACTCAAATTGCATGCGAGCTGAATGCACGATGTGAAAGCAGCTGACGGGCCAGAATTTTTTTTTTTTTTTTTTTTTTTAACAAAATGAGAGTGAATATATATATATATATATATATATATATATATATATATATATATATATATATATATTGAACCATACTTAACTTTAATGTATGGATACCACCCCTTTATAAACCTTTATAATTATGAAACACCCTTTTATAACCTTTATAACTTGAGAATAAATAATGACAACCTATTCTTTCTTTTATTTATTAAATTTTTCTTTGACACATACAGAAAAAATACACATGTTTGTATGTAAATAATTATAAACTTCTTTATTTCTTACTGCAACTTGACACTTGATGGCGTTTCAAATCTGATAAAGTTTGTAGCCTTGGAGAAAAATTACTAGAAACTATCTTTATCACGGATTGTAGATGCTCATCGGTCAATCAGGTTCTTTTCTTAGACTTATTAATTTTCAAATGCTAAAAAAACTGTTCACATATAAATGTACTCCCAAACAAAGCGATTATTCTTATTGCAAAAATTCGTAACTGAGGGTATTTATCTTTTGACAAGTACGAATAAAAGTTAATCAAATCTGTATCTTCAAATCTTTGAATAAGATTTATATCACACTGTAAATTAATTAGCTCCATTTGTAGATTTTCTGGTGCGTTATTCACGTTCGTTTTTAATGGTAATGAAAATAATGTAAAATAGGACACCAAATCATTAAAATCTTTAAATCTTTCTTCAAATTCTTGTCATAATAATGCTATTTTTCTTGCATATTCTTGAGATTTTTCATTTGAAATAATAGGGCAGGATTTAAGATGTAGGAAATGTACGAAATATTTGAATTCCAGTTGTGTTTCCCATAATTGCAATTTAACTTTAAAAGCTTTAATACAGGCATACATGTCAGTGATAAGTTTATTCTTTCCTTGCAGCTCTTTATTGAGATTATTTAAATGGCCGGTTAAGTCAACAAGAAATGCTAAATCTGTAATCCATGTATCATTACATACCTCATCGATGGTTTTATTTTTTAATGTCATGAAAATTTTGATTTCATTTATTAAATCAAAAAACCGTTTTAATACAGCTCCTAGACTTAACCACCTCACCTCGTTATAATAAATCATTTCTCCGTACTCACTTTCAATTTCTTCAAGCAATGCAACAAATTCTCGATGATTCAGAGCTTGTCCACAGATAAAGTTTACTGTTTTAGTTACTGTTTCCATAACATTATCCATCTGCAAACTTTTGGCACAAAGTGCTTCTTGATGAATAATGCAATGTATAGTGCAAAATTTATTCTGAAATTTTTCTTCTTTCACTATATTTCTTAATTTTACCGCTACTCCATTTTTTTTTTACCAACCATAGCAGCTGCACCATCACTTGCAAATCCAACCATTTTATCCCAACTTAATTTATATTTATCTATTACAGTTTTTATTTCAGAAAAAATATCCTGTGCACCAGTTTTTCTTTTCATAGGAATTATTTCCAATAATTCCTCAATTACTTCAAATTCATCAGTAACACCTCATATGAAAATGGTAAGTTGTGCTATATCTGTGATATCAGTACTCTCATCAACTGCTATTGAGAATGCTATAAAATTTATACTTTTTTCTTTTAACTGACATCGTAAATCATTTGCGATTTTGTTAATACGTTCTGTTACCGTGTTGGCTGACAAACTAATATTTTTAAATAATTGTTGTTTGTCAGAACAAAGAAGTTCAGCAAACTTAATCAAACAATCTTTAAGGAATTCGCCATCAGTAAATGGTTTTGATCGTTTTGCTGTGAGAGCAAAACTTGTGTGAACTGTTGCTACACTAGATTTATTTGCTTCAGTAAAAAAATTTGTTGTCGTTGTAAGCCAGATTTCAGAAACTAACTTTTCTTCCCTCAATTTGCCTTCCAACATTTCAAATTTTTCTTCATGATTCGTTTCGTAATGGTGACGTAAATTGTATTCTTTTGGAACTGATGTTCCCTTATTACAAATAAAACATACAATGCTATTGCGCACAACACCACAAAAGTGCATAATTTCCCATTTATCTTGAAAAACACTTCCTTCTTCATCCACTTTTCTTTTACTCTTTGTTAAAGACATGGCTTGCAATTTAATCTCTTAATTAAATTCACTATTATAATTTTATTTACAACTTGAATTCAACAAGATGAATTTTCGTATGAAAGCAACACTCAAAAGTTATGCACAATTCTAAACGATAGGTATTGATATAATGTAGATCTAACAACAAGCACAAATAAACAGGTTTTATAAGCCGTATATTAGTTTGTCTCCATCTATATTGCAATATGAACTGCACAGCTGTGCATCAGAAACACCGGAATACTGAAGTGCCACCAACTGTCAGCTGGCAAACTATATTTACTGATTGTAAATTGTAGATATGGAATGAGCTTATGTGCACATAAGCTCAGTCCATATCTTTATGTCTCTAAAATTATAAGCACTGTATTTATAACAAATACATAATTGAAATGTATTCGCAGGCCGTGTAAAATTGCTTTGGGGGCCGGATGCAGCCTGCCAGTTTGAGACCACTGCTCTACATTGATATTCCCTTATTACAAATAAAACATTCAATTTTATTGCGCACAACACCACAAAAGTACATAATTTCCCATTTATCTTGAAAACACGTCCTTCTTCGTCCACTTTTCTTTTACTCTTTGTTAAAGACATGGCTTGCAGTTTAATCATCCTGGTGTAACAAGCAATTGAGAAATCACAGGAATATAACAAAGATATATATTTTAAAGAACTTCACTTTTGGCACCTTATCATGTGCCTTTTCCCAATCCATGAACTATAAATAATCATATTTCTTATATTCTTATGATTTCTCAATGCAAATTAGTTTGCGTTGAGAAATTTGCTCTTCACTAAAACAACAAAATCTCTAACCCCTTCCTTCATCCTAAAAATAAAATCAAACAAAATAAATACAAATGACACGCACTTCACCAATATTCGTGGTCTTAACTACAGCATATGCACTGCAACCACCTACAGACATACATTACACCAAGACATACAAAATAAGCCTGACCTATTATTTTTAACAAAGCCTCAACTAATAATGACCACCCTAACTTCCTAACTACACTGCATGATTCCTTCTAACATGGACGAAGCCTGCATATTTGCCAAATCTGACATCTAATGTCACAGAATATTTGAAATATCCTTCTTGATGACCACTTTTGCTCAAATTTTCTGTCCCATTTAGTTTGCATTCAACTGCTCTCTGTATCGCTCTCCCAATTCTGACAATTCTCAATTAAGTCTCTGAATCTTAATTATCTACAGTCCAAATATCCAAACCATGAGATTGTCTTTCTTGAACATTCACAACTCAGACTGACTTCCTTCCAGAGACATCTGCTGTCAGCAATCTTTCATAAATTATACATCTGCTCATCAGAATATCTGATAATTCTCTCCACTCTTCTATCAACCTTGATCTCTTCTTAATCAGTTCTCCTGATAAATATACAGATGTCAACTTTGATCTTGGTAACTCAAACTGTAAATGCATCTAAGGCTGCTTTTATGAAGAACTTTCTTCAACCAGCTGCTCGATCTCATGTTCCTTGGCACTACTCTGTGATTTCTACTTCTCCTTAGTCTATAGTTTTCTGTAATTTACTCTATTATTTTTGCTTTTCTGACAAGATCATCTGTTCAAACCAAGTAATTGAAGTATTTCTTCCTGGAATGAAAGCCTTCAAGAAAAAAAATCAGCATATTGCAGCTTGCTCGAAACGTAAACTCCAGCATCCCCAGCATCCAGGTACCAGAAGACCCATCATTGCTTAATGATGGGTCTTCTGGTACCTTGCCAAAGCTACTGAGCACAACTTATCTCCACATTTCCACCTCTCTGAACTGAAGGTAAGATTGTAACATTACCCAGATGTCATGGCTTTACTCCTGGCATCATTCTTCTCCTCAAAATTCTTGCATTTGATCAAAACAAAATACCACCTCCACTTTACCAAGAACTGCTACTGTATACCTCCTCTAATCTTTTGTTAGAAAATAAGTTACTTACATGTCTTCTATTTGTGGTGGTACATAACCCAAATCATTTAAAACATATACTCTTGCATTAATACATATGCATCTATCCTCCATCATCTTTACAATATTTTGTAATCATATGGCATCTTTCTTACAGAATGGAAATAAGCCTATGTTCAGTATATTCGACCTATGCAAAATGTGTCCTGCTATGTTCACATCAGATCCATTAAAAATAAAGGAGGATTATCAACAGCCAACTCCTTCGCCATCCGAAAGTCCACCAATTAATCACTGACTAAGGTTCACAATACTCTCAATCCACAATACACGTCTCTACCAATATCTCAGCCAGTCAGTCAGCCTGGTTTGCCAAGAAATTAACAAATCCATTCTCCAACAAACGAGTTGCAGGAGTTTGAATCCTGTCCTGAGCATGAATGTTTGTGAATGCCTTTAGGTGGGAGATGAATTTCATTGCCTGATGTGAGACCACCACCCCACTTATTGTAAGCCTGAAGTGGCTTGAAAAAAGTTGAATGCTTGATCTCAAGAGCAGGATTTCTGAACTATGCAAAAAAATAAATAAAAATGTAATTAAAAAAAAAAACTCCCATCTATGGAAAGATTTCACGAAATCCACAGTCATTCAGACTTGCACAAAGGCCAGACTTGATTCCCCCCACCAAAGCTGGAGTTCTTGAATGTTCTGCATTTCACCCACCCTTGTTCTCCTATTCTTATAATAAACTTCTATCAACAACCTCAAATCCTATCCACCTCACCATAATTATCAAATTCCTGATATATGCCCTGAAGGGGTGTACAAGATACTATGCTAGTACTACATGAAAAGGTTACCTTTTCATGAAGAACTCGGTCAGATCTTATATTTCAGTCTTCTAAAGTACTTCTTACTGTATCAAACCAGATCTTAATTTCCTCTGGGTCTTTTTCCTGCTATCCTGGCAGCAAACTGTTTTACTTACTTCTCTTCTCTCATTCTGTTTATGTGACCATACTGCTTTAGATTACCTCTGCGTAGATTCCAGAATGCTAACAACCATGTCAAGTTCCTTTCTAATAACTTAATTTTGCATCTGCAATTCATGTCACATGTTCACTTCCCGAAGTTATTTCAGAATTCTCGTATCAGCTGTCTCCAGTCTCTGATCAACTGTTTTACTTCTACCCCACCTCTCAGATCCATAAGTTAAAACTGATTTGAACACTGTCTTACACACTGTTAGTTTAGAGTATTCTGACTTTTTCCTGCTTATTACATATACATTTATTCATGGCTGCAAAAGGGATGGATGCACAATATATGATCCTCTCAAGTATGATCCTCTCCTCATTCCATCTCTCACCTTCAAGTGGGGGTGAGAGATGGAATGAAACCTGGGCAACCAAGTGGAAGATTGAGTGCCAATCACCAGTGGGAAATTTGACTGGGTACAAACAAGGGAAGGGAGACTAACAGTAAGTTTGGAGGCCCTAACCAACCACCAAACCAAACTGCTGATGGTCAGTAACCAACTCAGATGAAAATATGTGACTTGTGCATCAATTCAACCTTGATGTCTTCCTAGATCTGGCTCCCATTAAAGGTTAAAACTAGTGTGGGCAGTAACCCTTCCCATAATGCATAGCAATATATATGTCTGAAAGGAAGCATGTTTTGCATTATGGGATACTAACAGGATTAATATGATTCAACAGCCTCTATATACAAGTAGGTTAGTCATGAAGTTACTTCATAGTTATGCTTGGATATAGGATTAAAACAACAATATAATTTCAAGTATAATATACATTGTAACCAAGCAGAAAATCTTTCCGTGACAATAAATTTATTGCTGTGAAGTGGCAATAATGAACTCTTAATAGTGTTGGATTTTCCTAGTATCCTGTGGAATACAATACTCCCTTGGGTACATATCAGAAAATTATGATAATCATCATAACATCGACTATGTGTAAACTTATCTCAGAGAATATCATAGTCGAATAAACAGGGTAATCCAGTGGTTTGTACCTCTGCGATTAAATAAAACCGTAAATTTAAAGAAAACTTGAAATTTTCAGTAAAGAATTTCTTCAAAAGCAACTACAATAGACTCCTGTTATAGCAAACTTGGAACCAGAGAAACAATTTTAGAAAAGTTTACTTTTCTATTTTAATTTTCTATATATAAGGGAAAAAAATAGTACATACGATATCTTCAATAATTTCCTTGATAGCTGACACACTGAGTATAAATATAAGAGGAACTGCAGTAGTATAGCGGCCTGTAGGTGAAACATTAGGGATTTGCTGGAAAAAAAAAAAATTCTCTCAAACAGGATCACGGTGCTACAACAAAATATACATTGGCAAGTGATAGAAACAAACAATGATATCATTTCGTGATATGGTGAAAAAATTTAATGCAATCAACTCTCTCTCTCTCTCTCTCTCTATATATATATATATAGCAAAAACTGTCACTTGCACCATTGTTTATTTTTTTTTTTTTTCATTGCCGTAAACTGATTGTTTAACAATGAGAATTTATTTATTACACAAGGGTTCAATTCTGATTGGTGCAATGACTTTTAACTATTCCTTTTAGAATCTGGAAAATCACTGACTCAAGACCAAATAAAAAATATACATACATTTAATTAAACTAAAAATGATGCATATTGTAAATAAAATAAAAGTAATAACTATAAAACTATTTGGATCCAAGGCCTTCTAAAATAAAAAATATACTTAAGAGATCTCCTTTATCTTAGAGAATAAATCTCACTCTGAATCATTCTATTTATTGTTTGCAGGAATTCAATGTGGAAAACAGTGTTCAGACTGAGACTGATTAATGTGAAACAAACTATTAATAGAATGAAACAGAGTAAGAGAGAGAGAATGAATTTATTCTCTAAGATAAAGAAGATCTCTAAAGTATATTTTTTTTATTTTAGAAGGTCTTGAATCCAAATAGTTTTATAGTTATTACTTTTATTTTATTTACAATATACATAGTTTTCAGTTTCATGAAATATATATATATATATATATATATTTGGTCTTGAGTCAGTGATTTTCCAAATTCTAAAGGAAATAGTTAAAAGTCATTGCACCAAATGGAATTGAATCCTTGTGTAATTAATAAACACTTGTAGTATAAAAACCAATTTACAGAGGGGGTAAAAATGATAAAATAAACACTATAATCAGTTACAGGAAGCAAGTTTGTTATAGCAGTGACTGCAATATAGTCAACAGTATTACAAGTATTAACAAATATGGTATTGGAGAGGATTCTGGTAACTTAAATATTTAAGTATTTATTATCTTCTTAATACACAAAGTTTATAAAATAGATTTACAACTGTGAATCGAATGAATAACAATACCTATGATATGGGATTGCTATCCATAGGGTCATTTAAGAGGTAAGGCTATATAATTGGGAGAAGACCTCCACATCACCTTATAGGAATGCAGAGAACTGGAACTTTTTACCTAATGTCCAATCCTCATCTTCACATGGTGCACCCCATTAGCAGGTATCCGTTGATTACTGAATGAATGAAGATGAACTAACAATTTGGGACTTAGCCAACCAAAATTTACTCTCTATTGCCTTAAACAAAAAATACATATAATAGTACAACACAAGATTTCATGATGGCTGGGGAGTCACCGTGTTGAACAAGGTCTCCTGTTTTCATTAGGAGAACAGAACAAACAGTGAAAAGTCAGCTACTGGAACAAACTCCAACTGAACATCTAGAAGAAAAAGAAGAAACCTGTCAGAGAAACTAAAGATAGGAACCATCAACATGTGGAATATTAATGGAAAGGAAATCAAACTTGGAGAACTGAAAAAGTACCACGGACATTATTGGTATTATTGAAACAAAAAAGACAAAAAGAGGTATGATCCTACTAAATAATAAGTATAGGATGTTATATTCAAACAACAGCAATTGAGGAAAGGAAGGAGCAATAATAGTATTCAACACCAAACAGGAAAATAAACTTCCTGATTGAAGGGCAGTTTCAAATAGAATTAAGTGGACAAAGTTCAAAATAAGGAAATGGACAATTAAACTTATTTGTGCCTATGGTCCTACAGAAGGTTCTTTAAGTGGAGGAATTTTTCAAGTCACTAGAGCAGGCAGCTGACAAAGAAAAGGGAAAAGCTGCTTATTGTTGGAGATCAAAGCAGCAGAGTAGTAAATGAATCTCATCAGACGTATAGAAACATTTTGAGAAAATTTGGAGAAAAAGGCAAGGTCAAGGCTGGATTTCTCAGATATGGAATAGTCATTATTAACACCATATATCAACATAAAGATGTGCACACAAGGTCACGTGGAAAGAAGACAAAAGAAATAAGAAACCCTCATGTGCTATATCATTGATATCTTTTCAGACTCATTCAGGATGCAAATAAATACAGAGGATATGCTTGTATCCTCTGTATAATATAAGATGTGATCATCACTTAGTATTAAGTAGAATAAAAATGAATATCACACTGAAAAGAACAATATGTAAGAAATTTTAAAAAGAATTAAAATTAAGCAGCTTTTATAGGTAAACTGTAGACTCAACTATACAAACATTCAAAAAAAAAAAAAAATTAAACAGTTAAAAATACAAAAAAAAAAAAAAACTAATGAGTCTCAGTGGCAAACTCTGAAGAAAACATTAATTGATTCAGCTAGGGAGGCATATGGTGAAGGAAAGTAAACTAGAAAAGTAAAAAGCATACAAAAGCTTCTGGCAAAAAAATTCAGCAGATGACCTAAAAGACAACAAAGAAAAATGTATGACAGCTAAGCTATCTGTAAAAACAGGTAAACAAAAGTGATTATAAAGGTGAGATGAAAACTAAAGATAAGGATATTCTAGATGTCTGGGGTAATTACTTCAAACAGCAATGACAGAATAGTAGTAGAAGATATTCACAAAGAATGTAAACAGGAATGCATATCAATATTAAAGGTAAAAAGAGCCTAAAATGTGGAAAGCCAGCTGGATATATTCAACCAGAAACGCTGAAACATGGGGCTATAATGGGGCAACCTTCTGAACATTCAGAAGGAATGGTAAGAGGGTTGAATTGTACTTCTGCTCTAGCTCTTTGGTCGGAAAGACCTGCGTTCAATTCCCGTCAGTGACGTGAGGAACCTTTATCTGGTCTCTTTCGACTAAAGGTAAGTTAATTATCTCATACAAAAGTGGAGGGTCCCCCCCCCGGTAACTCGGGTTTTTCAACCCTCAAACTAGGCAAACCGGTCCCTTAAACACACACGGCTACAGTTATAAAATATACTACTGCAAGGGAGGCTACGGGAAAACACTTTGTTCATAATCATCTCCCTAGTATGGTATCATATAGCTACCCCCACCAGCCATATGGCTGAGGGAATAGGATAAGATAGGTACCTCCTAAAACAGCCAGTGCAAGTCTCCAAGATTCTTTAACGAAACTGAATAACAGCATACAAATTAAGTGGATATTGAATCCATCATTATTTCAAAATTGAATCCAATACAGAAACTACAAGAGTTTCGTGCCGAATATAGAAACTATAAAAGTTTCGGTGGATCCAAGCATAAGCAACCTTTCAGGACTGGGGCAACTCGTGGCAAAGGTGGCGTAAGTTCTGATCATTTTCCTTAGTATTTTCTATAATGCAAAGTACATCTCCTTGCGGAGATGTATGATGCTACGCATTATGGGAAGGGGTCACTACTCAGGCCACTTTCGACCTTTGTTGAGGTCTCGTCAGTGGGAGCCAGACCCAGATATAAAATACCTAGGTTGAAGTGATACAGAAGTCATTCTTTCCCATACAAGTTGCCAAAAGATGTCACATTTTAAAAGGTACCAAGAATTACTGAAATAAAGCGCCAAGAGGCTTCACTTCGGCAATGCAACATTATACAAATTAAGTGGATATTGAATCTGACGTTATTTTAAAGCTGAATATATAGAAATTTCAAGAGTTTCGTGCCCAATTTAGAAACTATAAAAGTTTCACCAGATCCAAGCGTAAGCAACCTTTCAGGATTGTGCTATACGCACAATTAATTTAAGCATGGTTTTTAGTGAAGATGGCAAATTAAAATTGAAATCTACAACAGGATTAGCAAAGTTGATATGGTAGTAAGCCAGCTGAATATATTTATATGGAATAAGAGAAATTAGTCAAACACCAAACTAACAGTATACAATACAGTATTCAAACCAGTTTTAAGTTATGGATCTGAAAGATGAGTTAAGGAATAACGCGCTTGTCGCATGTTTTTACACTTGATAGTATTATAACTAAAGATATCAAGAAATCATACACTCGGTTTAATCCTTTATCCAAGTGTAAGCAAACAAGTTTGCACCTGAACTATTTTCAGGACAGGCAACATGTATAAAGAAGCTAATGACTTCACATCACTTGCCTTAGTATCCCATAATGCAAAGCACATCTCCTTGCAGACATGTATAATGCTATGCATTATGGAAAGGGTCACTACCCAGAAAAGTTTCAACCTTTATTGAGGTCTCATCAGTGGGAGCCAGAACCAGATGTGATACTAAGGTCGAAGTAACACAGAAGTAATATTTTCATATACGAGTAGTAGCCAAAAGGTGTTCACACCTTATTATTAAAATACTCTGGATAAGCTCAGATATGTCGATGATATTTTTGCCATTTGGCCCCAAAGCCACGAAACGTTAAATACATTCCTTAGCCACCTGAGCAAACAACAGAAACATATCCAATTCACCATTGAAATCGAAAACAACAACTCTCTTCCTTTCCTAGACACACTCATCTTCTCTCAGGCTGTCTCTCCTTCTTAGTCTACCACAAACCTACACACACAGGCCAATACATATACAAAAATTCAAACAACCACCCAACACAAAAACTAAGAGTCATAAGCATCCTCAAACACAGAGCACTAACTATTTGCTCAAATAAACAAGCTCTAATCCAAGAATTCAAAATCATTAGCCACATAAAATCATTAGCCATTAGCCATATAGAAGACTATAATAAAAAAACAGTTCACAAAATCCTCCATAAAAATACCACTAAAAACAAAACAGATTATAAGAATGCCATAGCCATACCATATGTTAGAGACATTTCAAAAAAACAGACACACTACTACATAAATACAACATCAAGACTACTTTCAAATCCCCAACAAAATTAAGAAATTTACTCAGTTCTTCCAAAGATCCTCTTCCATACCCAAACAGGAGCTTACAAAATCCAATGTACATGTAACCTACCCTACATAGGGAAAACAGGACACACTATCTCAATCAGAAAAGACAAACACAAATGACACATTAAATACTTCCATTATGGAAAAACAGACCTATCAGACCCAGTAGCGCACCCAGGATTTAATCTTGGAGGGGGTCGAGCACTCAAGATTTAATCTTGGGGGGGAGTTGAGTAGACGATTTGGGAATGCACACTACATTGCGTATGACCTATGACTGAGCATCTGCAGTGATTGCCAATACATGATACCCGTGATCTCCTCTGGCCTGGCTCGGGCAAACGAAATAGCGCTCAGTCCACAAGAGCACTACTTCGTTCGCTTTGCGTTCACAGCGGTCGGGATTCCCGAGAGCTATAGGGTATTCCCACCTTACGTGACCGCTAATCCATAAGTAGTATAGAAATAGAAGACACAACGTAAATAATATTAAAAAAAATGAATTTTAATTAGGAAAAGATTTTGGGGAATTTTTCTAGTGTTTTTTTCCTTTTTCTTTTTTTTTTGGGGGGGGGGGGCTTTGCCCCCCTCCCCTGGGTGCGCCACTGATCAGACCACACACTCCAAACATATCATAGAATTGACTATGATATGTTTGGAGTGTGTGGCTAAAACAGAATCCAAACCTGAACAAAAAGGATGGATTAATCATTCCAAGAATGTGGAGGACCCATGTGCAACCCTTGCAACCAGAACAAGCCCAGAAGAAATCTCAACATGAGAGGACTTCAGAAACATTTAATGTAGTTCTGTTTTTAATTTATTTTTATATTTAATTTTTTTTAATTTACTTTATTTATTATTTTATTTTATTTATTTTTTTATTATTATTAATTTTTTTTCCACCAGAGGTCAGGCTAGATAAAAGATTAATAAGCACCTTAGATTCATTTTACCTTTATAAAGTGCAGTAGCATGCTTCTTATACATATGTATTTTTATGATGATGGCCTCAATACAGAGGTTGAAACGTCAAATATTACTTTCCTAATATTAAGTCAAGTAATTATTTTAAAATGTGTTGTGTCTCCCTAAATTCTTAACCATGAATGCTGACCATCATGTAACCTTAAAATAAAGAATACTCTGGATTAGAGAAAGTTGTTGGAAGTTTTTCCACTTGATTATACTATAAATTATAATTTCTTGGTATCTTTAATTTATAGTATAACCAAGTGGAAAAACTCCCAACATCGTTCTCTAATCGAGAGTAATTTATTAATGAGGTTTGACACCTTTTGGCAACCCATATCGGTAAATATGACTTCTGCATTGCTTCAACCTTGGTATTACCTCTGGGTCTGGCTCCCACGGAAGAAACCTCAATAAAGGTTTTTCAATTCCCCAAACTCATATATGCATTACCTTTCTTATTCCCCAAACTCATATATGCATTACCTTACTATTCATTACCTCTATATGAAATATCACCATTTGAAAATTAAAGATAGAAGAAAATCTTCATTTTTAATCTGCTGTATGGTAAAGATATCAACAGTAAACAACAGATGCAGAGTTTTTCACTTGGTTTAGAAAATAAATCATACATGACAGGAAATTATATTCTTATTTGATCCTATATCCAAGTGTTAAAAAAACACAGTTTGCACATCAATTATCTTCAAACTAGGCTACTTGTATACAGAGGCAAAATTTTCACTCCACATCAACTGAATTGCCTTAGTATCCCATAATGTAAAATACACATTCTTTCAGACATGTAATATTGCAATGCATTATGGAAAGGATTATACCACCTATGACTGGTTTCAACCTTTAATGAGGTCTCTTCAGAGAGAGAGAGACTGAGGAAGATGTGAAGGATGATTTATGCAGTAGTTATATTTTCCATACACAAGTAGTGAAAAGTGTAATCACCTTATTATTAAAATATTCTATGGTAACCTAATTTTTTTTATCTATTGATGATCCAGAGTATTTTAATAAGGTGATACAATTAAGCAATTATGAAACTTTCGTGAAGACAGCCTGTTTCAAAATCATGCTATTATTATAAAAAATGCAGAAACAAAGTTAAGTTCTAACTGGTAAAATTTATATATATATATATATATATATATAAAATGAAATAAAAAAGTTTCAGAAAAACAGACCAAATACAGAAAATCAAACTGAAGTTTAAATAATTCCATAAAATTAAGTACAGGTAACCCTCGTATAACACGGTACTTATACAATGAGGTTTCGATATAATGCTGTCTACAAATTGTAGTATCCCTTGTTCAATGCGGTTTCAATATAATGTAGTCTACAATTTCTAGTAACCCTTCATTTATTTATTTCATATTTTTCACGCGGGACTTAAAAATCAAATTTTAGCTTCGTTAAATCTGATTTTTAATGAAGATATTTAACTGGCCCGTATCGCGCAAGTAGTTATAAGTATCAAATTTAGTTTTACTGTATCACTGAATAAGGTACTGTGCAGAGGCTTTTGCAGTCTGTGTCATTCTCAACAAATAGCGCAAATAGAGACAGATGGAATAAAAATGGCACTAACTAATAAATCACATGTCCCTTCTTACAGAAACTATGCTGTATAGACTTAAGCAAAACCATATGTTGCACCGAAACACAGTATCTAACTAAAAACTATTGTCCAATTTTTCAATTATGAAATAAGTGTTTGTTTTATTGCATTTGAAATTCTCAATGTCATCATGACAGATCACAAAGGCTAACTTAAAATAAAAGACTACCAAGAACTGAAACATGCCATATAATGAATGTGTGAGTTTGCCTGCCAAGAAGCCATAAAATTCAACCAAGGGTTGAAATGTTTGTGTGATTTGAGCCAGTCAGTAATGGGAAGTTCCATCAGAATGATAAATGACACCCTGTTGTGAATGTGTTAAAACTAATAGTGAATGTTGTTATGACAGTTTCAGATGTTATGGAATTCGATTGAAGAGAATTAGTATTTCAGCTCAGCACTTGTCGGTTGCTTATGTCTTTGTGTCACGCGATCTTTTGTTAATACCGCACCAATCATATGCACATCTTTATAGCTGCTGTCTTGTGTAAAACAAAATTCAGCTTGTACGTATTGAAACAATTAAAAAAAAAAATTTGAATAATTTATAAGCATATGAAAGGATATCACCTGTAAATCGTTGACATGCCAGCAAAATTCTCAGACATGCATCCTCTGGCACGAGTGCCATAGGTTCACCATCTAGGGTTTACTGTATAAAGTGTTTATCGTTGAAAATTGTCTTCGTTTTCTGCCAGGAAAGAGCATTTAAAATCATAAGCATGTTATTCTCAAGCTGAGCAGTTTATTTTCTGGTGAGTGACATACATATGTAATGCTTTCTTTTTATGTAAAAGTTTATTTTTATTGTAATGGCCACTAAAACTGCAATGAAAGGGAAAAAAACCAACATTGAAGAGGAAATTCATTTCTCTCAAAGAAAAAATTAAAATCTTAGATCATTGAAAATTGGAGAAAAACCAGAAGTTGTTACAAAGACTTTGAATTTAAATGAATAAGCAATTCGAACAATCAAACAAAACGAACATAAAATCCGAGAAAGTGTTATTGCTGGGTCAATGCTAAGTGCAAAGCGCGTTGCTCGTGTTTGCGATATTCTAATAGAAAAAAATGGAGAAATCTCTAATGATTTGGATAGAAGATTGCACTCAAAAGAAAATTCCTTTGGATGGACACCTTATTAAGCAAAAAGCTCTAAAAGTTTATAAACATTTAAAAGAACTCGATCAAGATTCTTCAGAAGAAATCTCTCAGCATGGATTTTGTGCCAGTAAGGGTTGGTTCGAAAACTTTAAAAAGCAGTTTTCTTTGTATAATCTTAAAATCCAGGGAGAATCAGCAGCAGCAGCAGACGTTGAAGCTGCCCGGAAATACCCAGTAGAACTTTTAAAAATCATTATAGAAGGTGGTTACAGTGCAGACCAGGTGTTCAATGCAGATGAACCTGGATTATATTGGAAAAAAATGCCAAAACGCACCTATATTTTGAAAAATGAAAGATCAGCTCCTGGATTCAAAGTTTCCAAAGTAGAATTACTCTACTGTTTTGTAGTAATGCATCAGGTGATTACATGACAAAACAATGTTTATTAACTGATCTGCAAATTCTCGTGCAATGAAAGGGCTCGACAAGTCCACCATACCTGTTTATTGGCAGGCCAACAAAAAGGCATGGGTTACAGCTAACATGTTTGAAAATTGGTTTTTCAAGTGTTTTGTACCCGATGTAGAAAGTTACACAAAAAAAGAAGAATATGGACTTCAAAATTCTACTAATTTTAGATAACGCACCAGGCCATCCAACAAATTTAAGCCTTCAAAATATTAAAATAACTTTTTTGCAGCCAAATACTACTTCACTTATTCAACCACTCGACCAAGGAATAATATCAATATTTAAATCATATTATATTCGGCGAACATTTCGATTAATTTTGGAAAAAATCGAATCTAATCCAAACATGACACTGCCTCAAGCGTGGAAAGAGTTTTCAATATTTAATTGTGTAAAAATTATTTCTCTGTCCATTAAGGAATTACAACCCTCTACACTGAATGCTTGCTGGAAAAAAATATAGCCTGAAGCCGTTCTGGAACAAAATTTCGTACCTCCAGTGGATGCCAAGCTATGTTGTATAATAAACGTCGCACACATTTTTGGTGGCGAGGGCTTTTGCGATATGGTCGAAAACAAAATTAGTGAATTAATTGATGGAGAAACAGATTTAAATGAGGAGGAACTCTTACAATTAATAGATGGCGTCGAACCAAATGGCAGGGAAAGTTCTGCCGAAGATTCTGATTGTGATGAATAGATTAAAGAATTCAGTTTAAAGAAATTAGCAGAAGGATTGGACTTGGCAAGAAAGTTAGGAAGTTATTTTATGGATAATGATTCCCTCAATGGAGCGCGCTGGAAAATTCACGAGACAATTGGATATTTGTTTAGCGCCAAATTATGAACTTAATAAAAAATTGCAGCATAGCGGAAAGCAAAGTCATATTACTGACTTCTTGAAGACTAAACCAGCCGAAGTATGCAATGAGAATTATACAAATGATGTCCAAGAGATTTCAAGTGGTGACGACCTCCGGCCACTTAATAAAGAACATCTACGAAATGTTATTTCTGAAGACAGTGATGACGATTAAAATATGTGCTTTATTTTATTGTGTCTAAAACATTTATGCATTATGTGCAATTTGTAATTCTTATAATTTTATGCTACTGTACGTATTTATCTCATAGTTTATGTTTTCTTAACTTACACGAATTATCTGAATTAAATAAAAAATATTTTTTTGTTGGATATGTCATTGTTGTTTATATACTTTAAGAAAAAACGATCTCGGAACCTAACCCTACTTTTTCTATGTGATCAAAGTCTCATATAACGTGGCATTTCTATGGAACTTAATATCCACGTTATATGAGGGTCACCTGTATTTATGAAGAAAATGCAAAACCAATATATATATATATATCTATATAATATAAAAAGATAGGCCGAAATTTGTAACGTTTTTATGTCACATATTCATTGTTTTGAAAAATAACATCAGCAGGATGGAAGTAGCAGAAATGAGAATGCTTAGGTAGATGTGTGGTGTGACCAGAAAGGATCGTCTGAAAAATGACTATGTGAGGGGGAACAGTGAAAGTTATGAACTTAGGAGTGAAGATACAGGAGGCAAGGTTGAGATGGTTTGGTCATGTGATGAGGAGGGAGGACGAATATGTGGGAAGAAGGGTCATGCAGATGGATGTGCAAGGAAGGAGGAAATGTGGGCAGCCAAAGAAGAGATGGAGAAAGCTGGTAGAAGAGGACTTGAGGATGAAGAACTTGGATGTGGTGACAGCCTAAGACAGGAGGATGTGGAGGAGACTCATCAACAGTGACCCCACTTAAGTGGGAGAAGCTGCAGAAGATATTCATTGTTTTGAAACGTCCAACAATGTTTGCCTTCATGAGACAATTTTATCATTTCAGATTACAACAATCAAACTCATTGTCAACTATTAGAAAATAGTACATGTTAGTATTCGTTACTGAAATTAGCATAACACGCATGTAATGATTGATTATATAGTAAATATTTTATTTTCACTTCGTGATTTCTAATAATTAAAGTGAGGTTCATAAAGAACTGGCCTACCAGCCCAAAACTCGGGGATTGGGTGCCATAGGTGCTAGGGCAGAGCCCTCCCTAGTATGTATGTATGTATGTGTATACATACAGTTGATTCCGTTTAATTGGGCCACCGGTTAAATGGGGCAGCCGCTTTTTTGGGCCAAATCTCAAAGAATGGAAACCAAACCAACTTATTAATACATAATTTAAATGCTTAATTGGGACAACTTTTTGCTTATTTGGGACAGTAGCTGAAAAGGAATTTAGTAATTTTTTATATATTTTATGGATTTTTCGAAAATATGGCAACACTACGTACACTAATATTTGGCAACACTAGCGTGATGCGAATCAGTTATCTTTCGTCGTGCATCTGACAAGTACACGTCTGCTTAAGAATTTACCCTTACTATATACTGTACCTAGCGATATTGATTTATTGTGTCAATTTTATTTAAAATTTTTAAATCTTTGCCAAGATGCCAAGAAATGATGTTACACTTTCAAGTAAAATTGCTTTGCTGGATAAAATTAAAAGCCAGCCATTAAATACAAGCCATGGTAGACTTGCTGATATAACTGGTGTACCAAAATCTACCATAGCACATCTCCTACAACAAGAAAATCAACTGCATGAGGAGTGGACATTACAGAAAGAAATTTCAGGAACATCCAAACGAAAGCGTGATGGAAAGGATCGAGAAGTCAAAGAAGCATTAGATCAATGGTTTTCTATAGTTAGCAGGTGAGGCGTGAATATCAGTGGCCCAGTGTTGACGGTGAAGTCAGAGGTTGGTTGTCTCGATGGAAAGCGAGGCACAATATCAAATTTAAAAAAGTGCACGGCAAAAAGGGAAGTTCCGACAATGTAAGCACTGAACAATGGCAAAATACTAAAATCCTTACTTTTTTTAGAGAATTTCTGTTCAGATGATATTTACAATGCTGATGAAATCAGCCTCTATTATCGTGCTACGGTGGATGGCTCCCTGTGTTATAAGGGCATTGCACTGTCAGGGTATAAAAGGGCAATGGCCCGCTTTACTGTGTTATGCTGTGCAAATATGTCGGGTACGGACAAACGAAAACTACTAATTATAGGAAAAAATGCTAAGCCTCGATGCTTTAAGGGGTTAAGAATAGAGAGTTTACCAGTAGAGTACCATGCCAATAGTAATGCGTGGATGATTTCTGAAATTTTTCGGAATTGGCTTACGAGTTGGGACGTAGAATTACAACGTAAGCAGAGGAAAATTTTGTTGCTTCTCGATAATTGTGCTGCACACCCTCATTTAGATAATCTAAAAAATATAAGGATGGAATTTCTTCCTCCTAATACAACAGCCTTAGTGCAACCAATGGACATGGGGATAATAAAAAATTTAAAGACGTTTGTATCGAGGAAAATTGATTAATTACATAGTGGAATCCATTGATGAAAACCTATTAACAAGTTCATCAACAGCCAGAGAGATCAGTGCAAAAATTTCCATTTTGCAAGCAATACAGTTTGTCTCTGACAGTTGACGAGCTATAAAAAGCAGCACAATACAAAACTGCTTTGCTGTTTGCAGTTTAAAACCCTTGGAGGTTCTTGAAATTTTGAGTAGTGATGAAAATGAAGACATACTGCAAGCTCCTATCATGAATAATGAAGAATTTTCAACAATAGATGACAATTTACCATGTTACGATGAAAATGAAAACTTGGAAGATGCAATTGTTGAAGTCATTAAATCCAAACGTCAAAAATTTGACGAAGAATGAGATAATGAGGATGATGACCCACCTGTGCTTGTAACTAATCGTGAGGCCAAAAAATTTATAGTCAGGTTACAGGGTTATTTTATGCAGGAAGATAATGAAGGAAGCCCTACATCCGCACTGAATATCTATGCTGATTTTGTAGAACCGTAAAATTTCAAAAGCAAAATACAGACTACACTTTATGCATTTTTGCAGAATTAAAATTTGAAATTGTAAAAGTTATCATGTATGCATTATTTTTTCTGCACAATTTATAGTACAAATATTTTCTATATTTTGGTTTAATAAACCATTAAAATAGGTACCTAATTATTATATTTTTTTATCTACTTATTCATTTACCTGCATATTACATATTTTATTTTAGAATTTATTATTAGTTTGTTTAATTGGGGCAGCCGCTTAATTGGGCCAAAATGGATTAGTCCCAACACGTCCCATTTAAGTGGAATCGACTGTATGTGTGTGTGTGTGTGTGTGTGTGTGTGTGTGTAAAAAATGGTATTCATTTACAACTGTGATGAACAAGTGCATGAACAGCAGAAAAGATAGATGAGGAGAGTAGAAACATAAGGGAAACTAAAATAAAAAAAAAAAGTTAAACGCTTCACAGGCTAAAGAAAATTTTGATTTATTGGTTATGTAGCAAACAAAATGAAGAAATATATATAAATAATTGATGAATATATAACACTGCATATCGTTTAAGGAAATTGACAACACAGACTTCATAACTAAAAATTATGAAGGTAAATCGCATCTTCTGGGATTAATACAATGGTATTAAACATGTGCACACAGACACACTTCAGTAACAAAGATAAAAACAGGAGAGATACAGAAAGACCTAAATTTCTATTATTACACCACCTGTTGGCTTTGGCCATTGGACTGACTGTCAGTGGGATAGTTAATAAGAGCTGCAGCAGATTCAAGGAAAAGCTTCTTGAACTTAAATTTACTTCGGTGAAGTAAGGTGGTTTTCCCCCCAACCGGATCCTGTGCCTGGTATCCAGGGCATGGTCTGCTAATCCTGAGCAGCCATAGTGGTGGAATCAGATGTAATCCTGGTGCTCTGCTATACGGATGTTGGTTGTCCTACTTGTTTTTCCATAATAAGAAGGGTTGCAGCTGCAGGGTATCTGGTACAATCCAAGTAAATCCAGAGGGTGTAGCTGTTCTATCGGGGAGCAGATAAGGGCTGCTAGTTTTTTTGTGTGGTTTATAAGCAGTCACAAGATTGCGACTTTTTAATATCATGGCAACCTTTTCTGAGATGCCATGGATATAGGGGATAGTGATGGATTTGCTGTAATCTATATTTGGAAGGAGAGGAGGGGCAGTGTGGGTATGTCATATGAAAATTATTTTTATTTGGTGGGAGATGTGGCCATTGGTCAAAAAAGGGTTTTTATATGGGTGAATTCTGTGCTGAGTGCAGTGTTATCTGAGCAAATTAATTTTGCCCAGTGAACTAAGGTTAGTTATAGTTCGAAATTTATTGTTGGGGGGGTGACTGTTGATGGATGCATCTACCTATGTGGGTGGGTGGGAGAGTTTGTAGACTGTGAAGGTCAGGAATCCATTTGGTTGTCTTGTAATTAAGGTGTCTAGGAAGGACAGATTGTTGTTGCTTTCTATTTCTGTTGTGAATTGGATCCTTGGATGTCGGCTGTTCAAACGGGATAGGAAAGTGTGTAAGGTGTGTCAGCCATGTAGTCAAATTGCAAAACACATTGTCCACATAGCATAGTCAAATAGTTTAAGGTGGGGGGAGGAATTTAGGGCATTCTTTTCAAATGTCACCATGAAAAAGTTAGCCAAGTAGAGGAAAGAGGAGAACCTGTGGCTATACCCTCAATTTGTTTGTAGAATTTTCCTTGCCAAACAAAATAGCCCGAGTTCATAGTGAACTGAAACATGGCTGAGATATTAGGAGGAAATTCTGTTTGGATGAGTGCCAATGTATCCTTAAGTGGAACACTTGTGAATAAGGTTGAGTTAAGTCAGTGAGGTCTTGTATACTGGACATAAAATGGGCTTAGTTTCTGATGTATCGCGAAATATTGCCAGTAGTATGGGAAAGCACTCTGGCTACATGTTTAGCTAGTTTGTAGGTGAGTGAGTCTATACCAGGGGATGGGGAACCCTCGGCACGTGTGGCAAGCCAACGACCTTTTTCTGGCAAGTAACCCAGGGCTCACCTTAAAAAATGATTAAAGAAATAAATACATACCGACATCTATGCTGAGTTGTATATTTTAACTTAATAAAATACAATTTTATTAAGTAGAGCGATACCAAATAAAAAATGCAATAAAGAAACAAACACTATCAAACTGTTTTAGCAATAATAAGTAATAAGAAAAGGAAACAAACATCCTATTTCCAAGCTATCAGATCAGTATATCTCTGTGATATAGTGATCTACAAGTTTTGTCCCATTCAGTTGTTGCATCATTTGCCAGGCAGCCAGCCGTGGCATGACTCTTTTACCATCATTTTATATATTTTTTCATGTTTCGTAAAGAATTTATCGGTTTTCTAAAATGTGTATATATGTGGATTTGGATTTAATTAAAATGCAAGTCATTAAAATATGGATTAGAAGTATTTATTGTCAATTAATATTCATAAATTTAGGGACACAAAAATGTGTTGAACAGATTATTTTATTAATTACTAATAAAATAAAACTTGACGTTTCGACCCCTGTATTAATCATCAAAAGGATACAAGTGTATAAGGAACCAAGCTACATGCTCTAGCTCTGTATAATGGTAAACTAAATCTATATAATTAATTAATCCTTTTCCCTAACCTGACCTCTAATGATAAAAATAAATAAATAATAAAATAAATAAATAATTAACATTAAAAAATTTAAAAAAATACAACTACAATAAACTGCTAAAGTCCTCATGTATTAATATTCTTCTGGATTTGTACAGTTCTGATTGTTATAATACGATTTCCTTCAGTTGCTGTTGAATGTTACAAACACTTCACCAGGCTGTCTTCTTGTAGTGAGATTTTTCTACGGCTAGTTTAGGTTGTTATACCGGTTGTAGATGGGTTCTCCACATTCTTGGAATGGTTGGGCCATCATTTTTGTTGAGATTTAGGTTATATTTGAGCATTTCACATGACTCTTTAAATTTTCTCTCAAACCAGGTTTTGGTGCGGTGTAGGGACTTGGTATTTTCCCAATCAATTCTGTGGTATGTTTGGAGTGCGTGGTCAGAAAGGCCGGTTTTACCAAAATGGAGGTATTTAATGTGTCGTTTGTGTTCGTCTTGTCTGATTGGGATAGTTCGCCCTGTTTCCCCTATGTATGGTATGTTACATGTGCATTGTATTTTGTATACCCCTGAGTGGGCTAGGGTGGAAGAGGATCTTTAGAACTGAGTAAGTTTCTTAACTTATTTGGGGGTTTAAAGTGGTTTTAATATTGTATTTGCATAGTGTTCTATTTTTTCAGAAATGCTTCTAACATAAGGAATGGCAATAGCATTCCTGAAATCTTTTTTGTTCTTACTGGTATCTTTGTGGAGGATCTTGAGAATAGTTTTTTTACTGTATCCATTTTTTATAAATGTTTGGTTGATGATCTTGTATTCCTGGTTTGGAGCTTGTTCATTGGAACAAATAGTTAGAGCTCTGTGTTTAAGGGTGCTTATGACACCTAGTTTTTGTGTTAGGTGGTGGTAAGAATTTTTGTGTATGCATTGGCCTGTGTATGTAGGTTTGCGGTAAACTGAGAAGGAGAGACAACCAGAGGGAAGACGTGTGACAAGTGTGATTACGAACGGAAGAGTTTTTTTTTCCATTTCAATGGTGAATTGGATACATCTGTGTTGTTTGTTTAGGTGGCTAAGGAATGTATTTAGAGCTTTGCGGCCGTGGGGCCAAATGGCGTAAATATCGTCAACGTATCTGAGCCAAATTTTGGGCTTTAGACATGCTGTCTCTAGAGCATGTTGCTCAAAGTCTTCCATATAAAAGTTAGCTAACTGAGGGAAAGTGGTGAGCCCATGGCTGTACCTTCTTTTTGAAAGTAAAAATTGTTTTGCCACACAAAATATCCGGAGCAGAGTACGTAGGAAAAGAGGGCCGTGATGTCGTGTGGAAATATGTTCTGTAAGAGCAAGACAGTGTCATTGATTGGGAAATTGGTGAAAAGGGAAGTTATGTCAAAGCTGACTAATAAATTTTGGTCATTGAGTGTAATGTTTTTAATTTTATTAATAAAATGTTGTGTATTTTTTATGTAGGAAGGGGACTGACCTACCAATTACTTGAGTGTGGCCACTAATATTTTGGCTAAGTGATAATTTGGGCTGTCAATTCCTTCAACAATCGGACGTAGTGGTGTGCCTGCTTTGTGTATTTTTGGCAGGCCATAAATTCTGGGCACACAGGCATAATGAGGTATTAATTTTTTTGTTGTTTCTTCAGGCCATGTGTGGACAGATTTGATTAATTCAGTTGTTTTCTTTTTGTTACGTTTTGTGGGATTGTAGTTTACCATTTGGTAGGTGTCGTGGTCCGATATCAAATGGTTCATTTTTTCAATGTATGTTGTACGGTCTAAAAGGGCAGTGGCATTACCTTTATCTGCTTTCGTGATTATAATGTCTTGGTTATTTTTTTAGGGATTTAAGGGCTAGATTTTCAGTTTTGTTTAAGTTGGTGCTTAGTTTTTTGTTTGAATTTTAGTATACATGATGTTTCCACTCGTATTTTATCAGCCAGATTGGTGGGGAGGGATCTTAAACCTCTCTCGACGATATGATAAACGATATCAAGTTTGTTCACTGACCTCAGAGCATTGGCGTAGTTCAAACCTTTCTTTAGCAGTGAGAGTTCACCTTGGGTGAGATTGTGGTTTGATTGGTTGATAACCAAGCTATGGTCCGATCGTGGTTGGTTGCTCCTAACTTTGTTTGTGGGCAATTGGCTGCTCCTTGCGATGTTGGATTGTGATTGGCTGTTCCTTTCGTTATGGCATCCTGATGGTCTTGTGCTTTTCTGTTGTTGTAGGGCTTAAAATTTCATTATTAATTTTTCTTTGTTTTTCAGTAATAAGTGCTTGGCTGAGTCATCTGTGATCCTGTCGAAAATCTCCCAAATTTCTGGAATAACATAGTCGGATAGCTCTAATTTAAGTTGTAGAACTTTGGCTTGGGTGGATGCTAGGTTTTTACGTGCCTCGTGGATTTGTTCTCGTAACAAAGCTTTTTCCAACCGGGCATAAATACGGAGCGCTTTGGCTGATTTAAACTTCTTCTTTAGTTTAATGCAGTTGGGTATTATGTTGCTGTATCTACATCGTTTCAAAAAGGCTAGTTGATTTGTTAACAAGGAAACACATATCTTTAGCTTTCGTAGAGGCTGCATTGCTTGTGGGTCACATCTCCATGGATTATGATGATTCTTTCTTTTAAGGTTACACTGTGATCAGCATTCATATTTATAAATTTAGGGACACAAAAATACACGTGTTGAACAGATTATTTTATTAATTACTAATAAAATAAAACTTGACGTTTCGACCCCTGTATCGAGGTCATCATCAGAAGGATACAAGAGTATAAGGAACCAAGCTACATGCTCTAGCCCTGTATACCAGTCAACTAAATCTAAGTAGTTAATTAATCCTTTTCCCTAGCCTGACCTCTAGTGATAAAAATAATAATAAAATAAAATAAAATAAATTTTTTTTAAAAATGTCAATTAATATGTTTAAGTTATTAGATATAAATGCAAATTTTCTTTACATTGCCAAAAACATAAGTTATTGTTAAAGCTATGTGAAATGTATTATCAGTATTCAGGATTATGAAGTGTTATCTGCACGTGATTAGATGGCATACATACTGTTTCAGTTGAAGTGTGTAGGTAGGATCATACTGCACTTTTGGTATTGAAAGTTTTTTCACTTTGTTATACTATAAATTAAAGATGCCAAAAAAAATTATACTCTTTGTTTCATCCTTTATCTACTAAAGTAAAGTGTGTTTATGCATGAAGTAATTTCACAACTGGGCTACTTGTATAGAGAGGCTAATGACTTCACATCAACTGCCTTAGTATTCCATAATACAAAAGTACCTATCCTTATGGACAATATCGTGCTATGCATTACATGAAGGGCCACTACCCATACCGGTTTCGACCTCTGTTGAGACCTCAGAAACGGTCGAAACCGGTATGGCTAGTGGCCCTTCACGTAAGGGCCACTGCCCATACCTGCAGACCTGCCTATAGTATACTTGCTGCTAGTATTCTCCCAAAATGTTTTGCAATCACTTGACAAACAGATATGATCTTAGTTACAATCTCAATGGCCAAATAAGGAATATATTTTTTTTTGTTTCCATCTCAATCTGCAGAACAGAGCTATAGAAACTCAATTTTCTTTCAGCATCTTTAATATTTTCTGATAATGACATTTTATACACCCCATGGGAATATTCATTGAAAATGGTGGAAATGAGTTTTATAACCATATACACCTCTGAATCAAAAAATTAGAATAATCAAAGAAAATGTGTTGAATAATTTGCAATTCTAATTTATTGCATAGAAAATAATCATTACCATATATGAATTAGCATAATCTAAATCTACATACTTTGTAGATTATATAACCATGTGAACACATAAAATATAATATAAATTACAAGAAAACTGTTATTTGAAAATAATCACAAAATTATAATATTTTTAATGTGGTTCAAAGTATTAGAATATTCCAAAATTTTCCAATTGGTTTTGAGGAAAGTATAGAAATAGCATGTATTTCAGTAACTCCAGGACTGATGCATATGTGAGGAATCATTTGCACATGGATTTCAGTTAATGATTTGCTAAACATGGGCCGCACGAGTGACATATTGAAGCTAGGAAAATTCGTATGGTGTCTCCACACAAAGGTCAAACTCAACAGTTCATAGATACAAATTGAAATGTTCTCAAGCAAGAGTGAGTAAAGTATCGAGACATAATTCTAATAACCAGAGTTTTCAAAATAATCGTTGCAATAGAGGTTGAAACGTAATAACATCAAGAAATGAAATGAGATTGAAGAATATTGTGAAGAAAAACAGCATCCAAAGTGCAAGGCATTTTCACAGGAGATGGAAAGAACTAGGTGTAAATGTGTCTAAATCTATGAAGTGGAGACAACTTCACAAACTGGGTTTTAAACCATGTGCCTAAGACTAAGACACTTATGACTTGCAACCAAAAGACAGCTAGAATGTAATGGTGTAAGCAAAGACTGTTGTAGGAGTCAAGAGGACTGATAAAAGGTACTTTTTAGTAATGAAAGTATGTTTTGTGTGTCCCATGGTCATCAAGGGATACGTGTTTGGCGTCTAAAGCAAGAAGCATTTGATAAAGAATGCATGAAACATTCAGTGAAATTTGCACCTCTGTCATGGTATGGGCTTGTATGACCACAGAGAGTCCATGAAGGCTGTGTATTGTATACGAAAGAGTTAATTCCAAAGTGTACCAAGAAATTCTTGAGCACTTTATGTTACTGGCATCGGAATATTCATGCAATGGTGATTTCTTTTTTCAGCAAGATTCAGCTTCTTGTCACACTTCCAAGACCACTACCACTAGATGTATCAAAAAAGGCAAACCAATGTAATTCCTTGGCCAGCAAACTCAGTAACTCCATTTAACTCAGATTTAAACCCCACTGAGAATTTGTGGGGAATTATGAAGAAACGTCTTCAAGAAGTTGCCCCAAGAGACAAAAGTGATTCTAGTGTGCAGACCATATGGGCATGTTTTGATTTAAAAAAAAGACTGTAAACCACCAGTAAATAATATGCCTAACCATTTATGAAGTCATAAAAGCTAAGGGGTGATGCAACAAAGTACTAATTATCATGTTTTTCCCTTTGACTTTAAATTTTGTACATTTATTTACACATTATTCTAATATTTTGAATCCCATTGAAAATTATTCTAATTTTGTGAATGTTTTCAAATAACAGTTTTCTTATCATTTATATTGCATTTGAATGTGTTTACATGGTTATATAATCTACAAAGTATGTAGATTTAGATTATGCTAATTCATATTTGGTAATAATTATTTTCTCTGCAATAAATCAAAATTGCAAATAATTCAACACATTTTCTTTCTAATTTTTTTTATTTGGAGGTATACAAATAAGAACTCATAAGAATTGATAATTTGATACAGTTCATAACTTGATAATCAGAATTTATATCATTTAAAAATATTCCATGTAATGGATGAGTGTTTTACATCACAGGGAGTGCAATATCATTTGGCTTTTAACTTAAATTCACAGCACAGATTTTTGTGTAATGATTTGACAGCAGTGACTAGAGATGAGGAACAAATAAGGTACTTTCAAAAATATTATTGCTATAAAGTTATATCTTAAAAATCTATACAGTGCTTTAATTTCTTAAAATCTGCCCTAGAGTTGGTGACTGAAACCATACTGGTAATCTTATGGTTTTTAACTGAAAATTTTTGGAGTATATCAAGGTTTACTGCGATATTATAAAATGATATTATGCATTAAGAAAATCTTAAAAAATTAGATGTTTATAAAATTTATCACCAACTTTAATATAAGAACCTTAAAGCATATCTGCTTAAGTGTCAAAGCTGTATAACTGAGAGGAGACCTCCACATAGCCTTTAAAGGAATGCAGAGAACTGAACAGGGCTTCTGACCTAATGTTCAATCCTCACCTTCTCGTGGTGCACCCTGTTGGATATCTACTTGGATACTGAACGAATGAGGATGGGCTGGCAATTTGGGATTTAGCCGACCAAATTGTATTCTTATTGGTTAAACCAAAATAAAAAATGATGGTACAACATGACAAAATTTCATGCCGGCTGAGGAATCGCCCAGTTAAACAAGTCCCCCCGTTGTTTTAGCCAGGGAACCAGGGCGAACAGCGAAAAGTCAGCTACTGGAACAAATCTGGAAACAAATCCCAACTCAACATCACCAGAGTTAAAGATTGGTACTATTAACGTAAGAAGCCTGAATGGCAAAGAAATGGAGCTAGCTGAGGAATTAGATAAGTACCAGATCGACATAATAGGGGTGACTGAAACAAAAAGGACCAAAACTGGTGAGATCTTTCTGAGCAATAAATACAAAATGTTATATTCAAGCAATGACAATCAAGAAAAAGAAGAGGTAGCCATAGTATTCAACACAAAATACGAGGCTAATCTTCTTGAATGGCAGTCAGTCTCAAGTAGAGTAATGTGGGCAAATGTGAGAATGGGGAACTGGACAATGAGACTTATTTGTGCCTATGGTCCCACAGAAGGTTCTACTAAGGTAGAAGTGGAGGAATATTTTGAGGCTTTAGAAAAAGCAACTGACACAACGAAAAAGGAAAAATTGGTCCTTGTTGGGGGATCTCGATAGCAGAGTAGGAAATGATTGTCAGACATACAAAAATATTTTGGGAAAATTTGGAGAACAGAGAAAACCTAATAATAATGGCAAATATCTGTTCGATTTCTGCTCAGGACATGGAATGATTATTACTAACACCATGTTCCAACATAAAAATGTGCACAAATTCACATGGAGAGAAGATGCTAGGAATAAGAAAAGTCTCATTGACTATGTTATTGTTAATAGTGATGTTTTCTCCCTGGTGCAGGACACCAGAGTGTACAGAGGATTTGAAATTGGAAGTGATCACTATTTGGTTTTGAGTAGGATAAAATTGAATTTCATATTGAAAAGAATAACATGTAAGAAAGTTTTAAAGCGAATAAAAGTTGAGCAGCTCTCAGATGTGAACTGTAGACTAAAATACACAGATTATTGAAGAAAAAATGAAAGAGTTTGAGAACAGGAATCAAACCTTGGAGATTCAGTGGCAAAATCAGAAGAAAACATTGATTGATTCTGCCAGAGAGGCATGTGGTGAGGTTGTCTGCAAGGATAAAAAAATCAGAACTCCCTGGTGGACACAGGAAGTTAAAGCGACAGTGAAGGAAAAGAAGAAAGCATATCAAAAGTTCCTGGCAAATAAGTCAGCTTATGCTCTTAGAGAATATAGAGACAAATGCAAGAATGCTAAACAGTGTGTAAAACTAGCTAAACAAAAGTCATGGGAGGACTTTGGCAAGAATATAGAAAATAAATATCAAGAAGGTGGCAAAATATTCTGGAGGTTGTTGGAGAAGCTGTAAAAGGAGTTAGAGATGATAAAGGTGACATGAAAACAGGAGAAAAAGATATCCTTGAAGTATGGAGTAATTACTTGTATTTAAGTTTTGTCAATTTGGAAAAGGCATATGACAAGGTGCCAAGAGAGAAGCTATTCAATATGCTGCAGTTATATGGTGTCAATGGGGCATTATATCAAGCAATACTTAGTCTTGATTTGAGTTGTAAGTCAGCAGTTAGAATTGAAGGAAGTACAGGAAGATGGTTTAATGTTAAATCTGGTGTGAGACAAGGATGTACATTTCCCCTCTGTTATTCATTATCTATATGGATCACATTATGAAGGAAAGTGGTATTAAACATGATATCAAAATTGGAGATGTTAATGTCAGCTTTTTGCTTTATGCGGATGATGTTATACTTCTAAATAAATCTGCTACAAGTCTGCAAGATTCTCTGACTAAATAGAATAGCTGTTGTAATAGATATGGTATGAAGGTCAGCAATAAAAAGACAAAGACAATGAAAATAGGCAGAATCATTGAAAATGTCAACTGTGTTGTGAATGGCAAACCTGTGGAACAAGTAAAACATTTCAGCTACTTAGGAACGATTTTTACTGACGATGGTAAATAAAATATAGAAATAGACAACAGAATCAGCAAAGCTGGTATGGTGGGAAGTCAACTGAATAAATTCATATGGAATAAGAGAGAAATTAGTTGGAACACTAAATTAGCTGTATACAAGACGATGTTCAAACCAGTTTTAACTTATGGATCTGAGAGCTGGGTCAGAAGTAAAACACTTGACCAAAGACTAGAGACCGCAGATATGACAATCCTGAGAAAGATTATAGGCGTGAACATGGCAATATCATATTAAAAACGAGGATATCAGGAAAGAACTTGACATTGTCAGCATCCAGGAATGCGTTAGCAGAGCTAGTCTCAGACGGTATGGTCACTTAAATAGAATGGGCGAGGAAAGATTAGCAAATCAAGTGTTCTCTGCACAGGTTGGCAGCAAAACAACCCAGAGGAAGACCAAGATATTGGTGGATTGATATGGTACAAAGTGCCTTATACGATAGAAATATAAGATCTGATAATGTTGGAGTCTTGACAAGTAACAGACTGATTTGGAGGAAAATTGTAGATAGGAAGTTAGTGATGATGTAATTTTTTTCATGTAGTACTATCATATCCTGTACACCCCTTGAGGGTACATGGCAGGAATTTGATGATGATGATGATGATATAATATAATAGCCGTAAGGCTAAATACTATCAATCAATATAATACTATGAGATCATCGTAAAATACTAGCATATTCAAATATGCTCACAAAATTTTCTAATCCAAGTTCACAATCTTGAACGTTTACACATGCATAACCTAAAAACCTAAATCTATTAGCTTCGATAGCATGAGTGCATATTTCAACATACACATAGGCCAAACAGTTAATGTATCTGATCTCGAACATCAACAGACTGCAGGTTCAAAATCCTTTAAGTGGGCATGGATATTTATTAATGTCTTTAGATGGGAGAGAAATTAATCCCCAGTGTCAGACCACTACTACTGTGCTTACCTGAAGTGGCATGAAAAATGTCTATCTTTTGTCTCTAGAGCAAAGATTCAAATTATATAAAAAATAAAACTACAAAAACAAATCAATTAAAAAAACTCCAAAAAGTCCATTTTTACAACTTTTCATGGGTGGGAACCAAATAAGAAAAAGTTTAATAGAATTTACTAATAAAATGCAAATTTCTTTTGTTTAGTGACCCCCACACACACACAAGAAAAATGTCACAAAACCTACAATATACCACTGCTGTGAGTGGGCAAGTGCTTAAGGAGAAAATAGGGGTCTACTAACAAGTAACTTGAAAAGCAGGAGGAGGTGTACCAATGAATAAAAGATACATGGGATGAAGGGAGAATATGAGAAGTTGACTTGGAAGTGAACAGTGTATGGGGGTTGACCCGTGGCTACTCATGTTCTTACACAATTAGAGGAAAGTGGAGTGGAGCAACACCAGAAAAAGTACTCATAAAAAACACAGAGAAAGTGTGCTTAAGAGAAGTGACCGCAGGAAATTGCCTATTAGGCAGATTACCCTATTTTATATTGCAATCAAGAATTCTTAGAGAGATTGCAGAGCACCACTCTCAAATGTAAGAACAATATTCTAAGGACGATCAGATTTAGTTTATGAAGTGTCAGGACTTGAGCAGACAAGAAGTGTTCTAAACAAAAAGAATACAGATGTTATGTTTATGACATCCGTAGTCTCTTCAGAAAAGCTGATCTTGACTGGAAATCAGAACATTATCAAAACCGAGAGACAGAGTAGGATCTTTTTTAGAGGTAATACACGTGGATAAAGAAGAGTAAGGAGATCAGTGTTGTTTAAGACACTAGTTATGGAAAATCGAAATTTTCCATAACATTTTCCAAATGAGAGAAGGAATACAGAGTAACACATTTTGAAGTTACAGAAAATTGATATGTAGGATGAAGAGCATGGCCAAAAAGTCGAGATTCCTGAGGTATACCAGCATTGATAAAGATATCTGATGAGAGAAAGTTGGCAATCCAATCACAAAGAGCAGGATGGAGTTCATAAAATGGTAGCTTGGAAAGAAGACCAATGCCAAACAAGATCAAGTATCTTGGAAATATGAAAAAGTAGATGAATTTCTCCAAATTTTCCAGTAATGACACATGGAGACACCAGCTATAAACAGGAAGTACACTCTGTGAAACAGTTATCTGTATTCAAGTGTATATGTGATAATACACAAGGCTATAATACAAGTCACTTTAAATGATAGAAAGAAGATAGGTAGTAAGAGCATCTCAGGAACCACTATCCTGACAGGATGGGAACATGAAATGGTGCCTACAATCTACTGAGAACAATGAAATAAAAAGAAAACATCAAGCATGCTTGTAAGTAGAGGTTTCTGTGGTTTAGAAGTTCACATGGTATATTCCAGTAATTGCACCAGATTTTTTTTTAATAAGCTATATAAAACACAATGAATTAACAAAAGACCCAACAAGTTTTGTAAGTCATTTGACTTACATCTTCAGGGGTAAAAGGTAACTGAAAGTTAAAACAACAAAAAAGAGATTAACAGTTCACATTATACAGTTGTAGCCATCTGACTATTCATAAAATTAAAAATCAGAATGCAGATTCAAGTCAGTGCTGGGTTTAAACAATGCTGGATGATGTCACGTTCTGTTGTTTCACGTTCATAATGCCTGAGGTCTGACTGAGGTATATTTTTTATTAAAGCTGACCAAACTTGGTGGAGAATTAATCCTTGATTTTTTATTGCATTGTATTGGTATTTTAAGCATGTTTGCAGCTTCTTTAAATTTCCTTATGTAACAGTTTTTTTCTATGTACGACATGTTTGTATTCTGCCATAGTACATTGTGGCCGGTGGAAGTGGTATGGAAAGCTAGACCTGATTTTTGTTCTCTTCTGTTTTGTACATTCCTTTGGTGTTCGTTCATGCAAATTTCCCCAGATCTTCCTGTCTGTCCTACGTAGCAGATGCTGCAAGAACAATAAACGTTGTAAACACCTGGTTTTTTTTAAGGGATGATGGGAAGGTTTCGGGGGATGTAGAAATCTCGAAATTTTTTCAGCGGCAGAAAGGCTACTTTGATGTTATATTTGTTAAGTAATTTAGTCATCTTGTCTGTAACATTTTTGATATATGGAAGCGTGATAGCGTTTTTGAAATCTTGTTTCTGAGAGATGCTTGTAGGAGGTGCGTGGAGGATTTTTTTTGATAGTCTTGGTTTCATAACCACTCTTTTGAAAGATATGTGTTAGATATTCTAATTCTTCATTTCTCTGTTTTTCTGTGCTGAAAATGTTATACACTCTGTCCCTTAGGGTTTTTATTAACCTATTTTTTGCAAAGGGTGGTGGTGTGAGGCTGCATTAAGAAATCTTCCAGTGTTGGTGGGCTTTCTATATATTGAGAAAGAAAGTTTATTATCCTTTTCATTGAATTCTAATAGAATGTCTAGAAAAAGCAGTTTTCTAAGTTCTTCTTGTTCTAAAGTAAAGTGTGGTTAGCAAGGGTGTTAGAGCTGGGTTCTTTACTTTTAGAGTGTTAAATGAGTGGAATAAGCTGCCAGAGTCTGTTGTGGGTGCTATGACGGTGAGTGAGTTCAAGGCAAGGTATGATAGATACTGTGAGAATGTCGTATAGTTGTGTGGACAAGATGTTTAGGGCCTCCCTCGATGAGTCTAAGGACTCCCTGCAGTCGCCTGTAATAATAATATTTTTGGTTTTTGATGATAATTGTTTAAAGCATTATTTTCAAAGTTTTTCATAAATAGGTTAGCTAAAGCCGGAGAGAGGGAAGAGCACATAGCCAGTCCTTTTTGTTCCCAAAATTTGTCTTGAAACGTGAAAAAAGGATTATTTATACAATGTTTATAAAGATCTATGATGTCCGGAAGAAAAAGGTCTTCTAGGAGATTCACAGTTTCGTTTCTTGGAACATTTGTAAATAGGCTGATAACATCCAAACTTGCTAATATATCTGAAGGTCCAATATAAATATCTTTTACTTTTTCAATAAAATTGTGTACTGTTCTTGATGAAAGAAGATGTTTTTCCTGTATGAGGTAAAATCATTTTGGTGAGATGTTTTGCTAAATTAGAGGTCGGAGAGTCTCTACCATCTACTATTGGTCTTAAGGGAATACCTATCATGAATTTTTGGACACCATAAATTCTTGGAACTAATGGGTGTTTTGAATGTAGAGTTCTTTTCAGCTCTTCAGTCCAATTAGGTATCTTTTTGATTAGATCATTGGTTTTATTGTGAGCACGCCAAATGAGATCTCCGTCTATACGTTTATAGGTATTAGAATCTTCAAGAAGAGTTTTCATTTTATTATTATAATCTTCAGAGTTCAAAACTACTGTTGCATTCCCTTTATCTGCTTTGATTATAACGATATTTTTGCCCGATTTTAATTCTTTGAGGGAAGTGTATTCTGTGTAAGGAAGATTCCTTTGAGGTAATTTACTTTGCAATAGTAACTGTGGTTTGTATGCAGATGAGATCTGATGTATTACCAGGTAAATTTCTTATTCCTTTTTCTATTTGAGCCATTATGTCAATTTTTGGGATGAAACATGGTGTTAAGGCAAAATTAAAACCTTTTAGGAGTAGATTATTTTCTTCTGTTGATAGAACTCTTGAAGAAAGGTTGATAACTACTTTGGCATAATCTAGACGTTTTCTTTGTTTTTCATGAAGAAGTTGAATTTTCTGAATAAAAAAAAACTAAAACATTTTCAAAGCTAAAAACTTTGAAAATAATGCTTTAAACAATTATCAAAACCAAAAATATGGCTACGCTATGTCAATGATATATTCGTCATATTGCCAGGAACAATAGATGAACTCACTGCTTTCAAAGATTACCTAAATAATTTGCATAATAATAAAAATTTACTTTAGAACAAGAAGACCTTAGAAAACTGCCTTTTCTAGACATTCTATTAGAAGTCAATGAAAAGGATAATAAACTTTCTTTCTCAATACATAGAAAGCCCACCAACACAGGAAGATTTCTTAATCGCCAATCACCTTCATCACACATCTGGGAAGAACACTAGATAAGATTAAAGAAGACGGTGGAGGCATTTCAATAAATGGCATGAGAATAAACTACCTCTGCTTTGCAGATGACATTGTCCTGATTGAAGGAGCAGCAGCAAGGCTGGAACGGACATTGCAAACACTATACACAAAAAGAAAAGATATAGACTAAACGTCAACTTTGAAAAAATTAAAACAATGATATTTGGACAACAGGAGTTGCTGAACAGAGTTACTATAGACAGATTTCAACTGGAAAATGTGGAACACTTTACATATCTTGGATGCCACATGATGCATGACTTGGACCCCGAAAAAAGAGATAAAAATTAGAATAGCCAGAGCAACAACTATTTTAAAAGCCATGAACAAAATATGGAAGAGCTGAGCTATAAAGATGCAAACTAAACTGCGTATTGTAGAAACCTGTATCTTCAGCAGCATGCTCTATGGACGTGAGACCTGGGTACTCCTGAGAGAATCTGAAACAAGGATATTAACATTTGAAAGGAAGTGCTATAGAAAGATCTTGAAAATAAGCTGGATCCAGAAAGTGAACAATGAGGAAATCTACAGACAAATAAACCAAAAGAAAACCTGATCCAGAAAATAATCAAAAGGAAACTATGTCTCTTTGGCCATATATGTAGAATGAACGATGAGAGGAAAATAAAAATGCTGCTGTATGGGATGATTGAAGGAAAGAACAAAAGAGGAACAAAATGGGACAATGACATTGTCAAATGGTGCAGAAACTCTATACATAAACTGAGTCATCTTGCACAAAATAGAATGCAATGGAAGAATCAAAGATGGCATCAGAACCATAGGAAATGAAATAGAATATAAAAGAATCAGAGCAATAACAAGAAGAGAAACCAGGAAAATCAGAAGACAAGACTGTGAAAAATTTGTATCAAGATTAGAGCATAACATAAATGGACCTCAACTAAAGAGCTATAAAATCATTAAAAAAATTACTCAAGAAACAAAGGATAATGTACAATTAGAAGGCTCCTCCACAAAAGAATGGACCAATCACTACACCCAGCTTCTAAACAATAATAATGAAATTGAAATAAAACAAGTAATTGAAATAAAACTTTAACTTGACAAGTAATAAGTCAAAAAACAAATGAAGAATCAATACAGTTAAATGATCTAAAGAAAATATTGGAAAAAGTAAAAAATAGAAAAGCTACAGGAGAAGACGGAATAAATTCAGAACTATACAAATACAGCTCTAAACCATTTCAATTAAGATTAATTAAATTCCTAAACAGAATATGGGAAGGAAACATTCCACAAGAAGGAAAGACAACAATAGACATAAACATATTCAAAAAAGGAAATGGAAAGATTGCAGAAACTACAGAGAAATATCCTTATTCAATACATACTATAAAATATATTATTGTTACCCCAAGACCTCATGGAGTCAAAGACTCATCTGGGAGGTCCTTTTATAACACACACAGCTCATCATACTGTGCCTTGAACACATTCAAACTCCTTGCAGACACCACACTCTCAGGCAAAGCATTCCAATCATTTACAACTCTGCATGGAAAAAACCTGCCTCTCACTCCCCTACTCACACCCTCTTTATACAGTTTCCAGGGATGACCTCTGGTTCTCCCCTGATCTCCCACTATTTTCTGTAGAACTTCTCCAGCATTGATCTTATAACAACCCCTTACCAACTTGTAGGTCTCTATCATATCTTCCCCCCTTTCTCCTGTCTACCAGACTCAGTAAATTACATCTTCTCAATCTTTCCTCATACTTGATATTCCAGAGGTCAGAAACTACCTTAGTCAATCGCCTTTGGACCCTTTCCAACATTAGAAATTAACCTTCTGAAAACCAGGTGACCAAATCTGGGCACAATAGTCCATGTGTGGCCTAATCAAAGCCTTATACAATGGAACAAGAATCTTCCTACTTCTACAAGTCAGTGTCCTCCGTATCATTACCAGAAGCCTTTGTGTTGTCTTCACAATTTTAGCTATGTGTTCCCTAAATTTCAGATCCTTATCCACTATCACCCCCAGATCTCTTATTTCTTCCACCTCCAACAATATATCCTCACCAAGCATAAATTCTGCATCCCATCTTTGTTTACCAAATTTTAAAACCTTACATTTTGCAACACTGAACTCACATCCCCATTTCTGTGCCCAATCACTCAATTTATTCAAGTCTTCTTGTAAGGCCACAACATCTTTACTACCCTTCACGGTTCATCCCAACTTTGCATCATCTGCAAACAACTGAATATCTCCATCCAAATCTTCACCTATATTGTTAATATATCTATATATATCTATATATCATCAATATATTTAGATATAATTAAAAGTAAATTAACACCATGGGCCAAGAAAATTATTGGAGAACAATGTGACTTTAGGAAAGGAAGATCCTGCATAGATTCCACATTTACACTCAAACAAATTATAGAAAAAAGAATAGAATTTAACCTGCCAACATATATGGCCTTCCTGGATTATGAGAAAGCATGCAATCAAATCAACAGAACAAAATTAATCAATATACTGTATGAATTGAAAGCTCCACCTCAAACCACAAAAGCAACAGCAAATATAATGGAAGAAAGCTATATTAAAATTAATTAAACAACCGAAAAAATTAAAACCAATAGAAGTCTCATTCAAGGAAGTGGATTATCACTAATATTCTTCAATATATATATATATGGAAAAAATTTCAAGAGAGTGGAGGAAAAACAAAATTATAGGAATTAAAATAAGAAATAAAGAATTAACCAGCCTTTTGCATGCTGACGATCAAGTTATTTTTGCTGAAAATGAAGACCAATTACAGAAAAATCTACATGTATTAAACAAAACAATAGAACAGTATGACATGAAAATCTCAATAAATAAAAGAAAATCATATAACATTTGAAGGTAAAGAAATTAAAAGATGCAAACTAGTCATTCACAACAAAGTAATAGAACAAGTGAACAAATTTAAATATCTAGGAAATTACATAAGCCCCAATGCAGAAATCGACATTGCATATAAAAAGCAAAAATTCCTAGTGGTCATTGGAACTTTGAACAGACTTCGATAAACAGATGTTTAGAACAACCCAAATAAAACTATAAAATAATAGTCAAACCAATTCTGAAATTGGTGTAGCTATTATTTTCAGTTTAGACAAGATCGGAAATTAAGAAATAAGAAAACAATTATCCATAATTAACATAACAGAAGACATCACAAACTATAGAAAGAACTAAAAAAACCATGTAGAAAAAAAAAAAATGAATGAGGACAGATGGCCAAATATTGCCTGGAAATATAAACCAAAAGGGACACCAATCAAGAGGAAATGGGCAGAAGACTTTTTAAATCCTTGAAAACGTTACAGGCAAACAATTGCCTAACATGCAAAGTCAAGAAGAAGTTACAGGATACAAGCTACATGACACTACACAAAAGTAAGATGAATTTAAATGTTGGTTAATGATTTATACTAGCCTGACCTTTGGTGGAGGGAAAAAAACAGAACTACATTGAATAATTTCTAAAGTCCTCTCGTATTAAGATTTTCTTGTCTGGGATTGTTCTGGATGCTACACAGGTTGAAGATGGGTCCTCCAAATTCTTGGAATAATTAATCCATCATTCTTGTTCAGATCTGGATGATGTTTCAGCATTTCACAGGCTTTTTTAAATGTTCTTTCAAACCAAGTTTTTGTATGGTGTAAGGACTTGGTGCTTTTCCAGTCAATTCTGTGATATGTTTGGAGTGTGTGGTCTGACAGGTCTGTTTCACCATAGTGGAGGTATTTAATGTGGAATTTGTGTTCATCTTTTCTAGAAAGAATTTGTCTTGCTAAGAGTGAACTGAAATCCTTTGTTCTAATTGATCTCATTAACTTAGTCAAGGATTCCTTGTAGTTCTTTTTCATTAGAAAGGGAAAGAATTTGTCTTGCTAGGAGTGAACTGAAATCCTTTGTTCTAATTGATCTCATTAACTTAGTTCAAAGGATTCCTTGTAGTTCTTCCTTTTCATTACAAAGGGGTACTGTATTATCAGCATACCTCAGATTACTGATCAATCTACTACCTATCCTAATTCCTGTGTTAAGCTCATCCAATACTTCACATGTGATGTCCTCAGCACAGATACTAAACAGGTGAGGAGAAAGTAGGCATCATTGCCTAACTCCCTTTCCAACCTGAAGCCAATCAGTTAATCCAACACCTGTTCTTACCATGGCTTCTTCTTTCACTGCTAGCTATCAACCTGGTAATTTGATGATGAAAACTTATTAATTCATTACCTCCCACAATTTCATATGCTGAACACAGTCAAAAGCTTGGGAGTAGTCTATGATACACATTACCTATCAACAATCTGTATAAGACAAAGGATCTTTGGTTCCCTTTCCTTTCCTAAAACTTTGTTCCTCTGCCTCAACTTGGGCTGAATCTTATTTAGAATGATATTTAATAATATCTTGCTTGCATGAGAAATTAAACTAGTAGTTCTACAATTCTTGCAATCCTTCATATCTCCATTCTTGTGCGATCGTATGAAAACAGACTTCTAGTCTCTAGGTCATGATCCTGTCTCCAATATACTTGTAATCAATCTATAAAACACTCTTATCCCTCCATCCCCTGTGAACTTAATTACCTCTACTGGGATTCCATTTACACCAGAGGCCTTATTGTTGTTAAGCTGTTTAATTGCTCCTACAACCTCATGTCTAAGTCGAGGAGGTTCCAAATTGAAATTTTCTTGGTAAGAGGGCTCCTCCAAATTTTCCTTACCTCTTTGCCGCACAGTTCCTCAGAATACTCTTTCCATATGTTTCTGATTTCCAATTCTTCTTTAGTACTGCTCCATTCCTGTCTTTGATGACATTAAATTTGGGCAATAAACTTGTGCTTTGAGTCACAAACTAAACAAGACATCCTTTTATAATTGTGCCTCTTCACCTGGAATTCTCTGAACATTTATTAGTATGAAAATTTTTTTTTGTCCTGTCTGGTGACTTTTCTAACTTCTCTTTTATATTTTTCATTCTTTGTGTCTCTAACAGCCTCTTTTCAATCAGATGCCATGTGTTGAATTTGATATTCACAGATCTCTTGGTCTTCTATAATTGAGCTCAATACTTGTTGACTGCATCCTCTATTATAACCTTGATCCCTTCCCACGCATTTCAGGTGAGTCATCCTCACTAGTCTCAAAAAGATCATCCAACCATGTTGATGTTTCCTCTGTTTTCTTCATGGCTATCTGCAGGTTTTTTTTTTTTTTTTAATAGATCAAGCCCACACGAGAAGATGCAAAACCTATACTATTTGATCAAAATATCTGGATGGCTGCTCATCCCAAATCTCACTCTAATATGGAAGGCATTAATATGGAGTTGATCTACCCTTTGCTGCTACAACAACTTTCAATCCTCTGGAAGCCTTTCCACTAGATTTTGGTATACTGTTGTAATATACCAAAACCATTCGAATCTTCCAGAAGAGCATTAGCAAAGTCAGTGAATGAAGAAATTTGGTGTGGCTCAAAATCGGCATTACAATTCATCCCACAGGTTTTTCCATTGGGGATGAGATCAGGAGCTCTGTGCAGGCCAATCAAGTTCAACATCCAACTCATCTCATGAAACCATCCTTGCACAGACCTCACTTTTGTAGACAGGGATGCTGTTACAGGAAAAGGTCATCAAGCCGTTGCCAAAAAGTTGGAAGCACAGAATTGTCTGGAATGTGTTTACTAGCTGCAGTGTTAAGATTACCTGTTGCTGGAATTAGGGACTCCAGTTTGAACCATGAAAAACTCCAGACCTTGATGCCTTCTCCAAACTTTACAGTTGGCACAATATGTTTGGGAAGGTAGTATTCTCCTGACATATGCCAAACCAAAACTCATCAGATTGTCAGATGATCATTCATTACTCCAAAGAACATCTTTCCACTCCAGAGTCTAATGACTGCAAGCTTTACACCAGGGGGTAAATGAGTTTTGGGAAAACTCCACCTGATACTTTCATTGACTTGCTGATATTAGGTTTGTGTGCAGCTGAAGAGCCATGGAAATCCATGTTCTTCAGTTCCCGATGAACAGCTGTGCTGCCATTGCTTGCGGACACATTTTGGAACTCAGTAACAAGTGTTTTTGTTTTGTTTGTTTTTCTGCTGGACCTGTAAAAACATGTCACAGCTTCCCGAGTCCAACTGCAAAAGCACAAAACCAGCTTAACTTTCCTCCTTCGTTCCATCTGCTTTTATTCTCATGAACAGCCTTTGTCATGAAGTGTTCTTAACTCTACAGTGCCACAGCTTTCCAAGAAAAGTGTCAATAGGTTCACTCTTTCCAAAACCTCATTTATACCTACACAGAGTACTAAAATGCTACAGGTCTTACCTTTTTGTGTGTCTATGTGTATGTGCGACTGATATAAAATTACCTTGATGGACCTGTTTCATTCAGGATTTCTCCATGAGTGCAGGTCACAAAGATGCCTCCAATAATCTTGATTTTCTCTCTTCCATGTTATACCGATAGATTTCACTAATGGATCTTCCCATCTTGTAGATGGTTTTCTCTTTATTCTTGGTTGCCAATTGAGTATTCTATATGTCCATCTGTTATCCCTGAGTCTGGCTATGTGGCCTGCCCATCTCATCTCATCTTGCTTTTGTATACTGCAGTTACATCTTTTATACCTGATCTCTCTCTTAGTTCTGTGTTTCTAACATGTTCCATTTTGCTGATGTTACAAATCCTACATTCTATTGCACGCTGAGTTATTCTGAGAGTCTCTTCTTTTCTTGTCATATTCCTGATCCATATGTGAGTGATGGAAGAATGTCACTATTAAAGTCTGTGTATGTGGGACTGACTAGACTTTTTTCAGAGATGTCAAGATTTGGATCAGTAAGTGTTTCTTTTAGTCTGTTGAATGATAGCAATGCAGCTTTCTTTTTGCTAGCTCTTCAGATAAATCATTATTTATTTTTATTGTTTGTCCTAATTGTAGGAGTCAACTTATTCAATAGGGATGTTATTAATACATACGTGACTGCCACTTGTATAGATGTTTTTAATCCATTTTGATTTTTCTAGATTCATTTCTAAGCCTATCTTACTGCTGTTTGTGTATATTTTTTCACCTATTTCTTCTAAGTCTTTTGGATTGTGGGATATCTGTAAAAGATCATCGGCAAACATAAGGATTTGTAGTTTTTCGCCATCTATGCTTATTCCTCTTTTTTTCAGAATGTTTTCAAAGTGCTGGTAAATAGATTTGGGGAAATCATAGCGCCTTGGCAGACCGCTCTCTTTATATCTACATTTATAGGTTGATCAAATAGGGTTATTTGTGTAGTCTGATTTTTGTTAATTTCTTTTATCATGTGGATGTAAGTAGGGTCCACATTTATTTCCAGTAAAGCAATGATGACTGAATTGTGTTCTATGGTATCAAATGCTTTTTTTTAAATCAATAAAGAGGAAACAATAGATGGATTCAGTACTCTCTGCATTTTTCTGTTAGTTGTGAAATGACCTGGATGTGATCTATTGTGGATAGGCCTCTTCTGAATCCTGCCTGCTCTCTACTGGAGTTGTCTTCGCGTGTGTTTTAGATTCTATTCAGTATTACTCTATTCATGCTTTTATATATGTGAGTGAGTAGACAGATTGGACAATAATTTTTTTAGGTCTTCCTTGTTCCCTTTTTTGAATAGAAGTTTTTGAGGTCTTCCATTCCTCTAGAATCTTTCTTTGAAGTACCATGTCAATCTGGTAGCTTTGAATATAGTTGGTCCACCTTGTTGGATTTCTTCAGCCTTAACATGATCACGTCCTGAGGCTTTAGCCGGCCTGGTTAGCCGAGTGGTTAGCGTATCTGCTCTCTAGCCAAAAGGCTGTGGGTTTGAATCCCACCGTGGCCATGGATGTTTGTGATTGTCTGTCAAAATACTAGTGGTGGTGGTTGTCGGTAGTGGCATTGGTGTATTTGATGAAGGTAGTTGCAGTTGGTGGAGATGGAGAGTTGTAGAGTAGGTGCCCTGCCTCGTTGAGTCTTTGGACTCCCTGGAGGTGTTACATAATAATATAAAAATAATAATTTACCTTTATTCATTTTCTTAAGGGCATGTTCTATTTCTTCTTTAAGTAGATCTGGTATATTGTTTGGTTTTGGAATGACAGGTTCTGAGACTTGGCACTTAGTTGCATAAAGATCATTATAAAAATTCTGCACAATTTCTTCTATCCTTTTTCTATTAGTATGTTTTTCTCCATTTTGATCCTGTAGAGCAAAGTGAATGTTTAAAATTTAAGTCTTTCTCTATTTTTTTTTTTTTTAGGCTGATTTTTGCCTGCGCTGCTTCTCTTAGTTTTTGTATTGAAAGCTTTGTAGTCTTCTGGAATTTTTTTCCTTAGTAACTTAGATAATTACAGATAATTTTGTATTCTAGAAAATTTCCTTCAGATTTCTTCAGTTCTTTTCTCTTTTTTAGTAGTTCTATAGTTTGCGGTGAGAGTCGTTCCCTTTTCTTTTGTTTCACAGGAATTTCTGATTTTTTCTTGCACTCGTTGAACTTATTAATAAATTCAATATAGTCATCATTTATGTAACGGTTCTTAATAGTCCATTTGGTCTCTTCTATATACTTCCTGAACTTGTGGTAGTCTATTTGTTTGGGTTGTCTTTTGTGGTTTGATGTTGCCCTGATATGATGTTCTTTTTTGTGGTCTATTCTTATACTGGCTCTGAGGAGTCTGTGGTCAGAATCTATGTTGAAGTATGTTTTGTCTATTATATACCAACATTTTGTACTACCAGTCTTTTACAGTCTGTTAAAATGTAGTCAATTTCATTTTTTTGTGTGTCCATTTGGTGATTGCCAAATCCATCTTCTTCCTGGGTGTTTGTTGAAAAAAGTGTTCATGATAAAAAAGGTTGTTCAGCTGCACCAATTTCAGCTAATCTCTCCCCCTCTTCTATTTCTTTCTCCCAGGCCATTTTGACCTATAAACTTTTCGTGTTCTTTTCCGCATCCTATTTTGGCATTAAAGTCTCCACCAATGAATGTGTATGTTGACTTGTATTTTAATGCCTGTTCAAGATTCATGTAAAAATTTTCTATTTCTTGATTATCAGCTAAAGATATTGGAGCATAGCAGGATATTAATTTTATTGCTATATTGTTCTCTATTCCAATTAGGAGTACACCTATTCTTTCAGATATGATGTTACAAAAAAGGATCGACTTGGTAAGCTTAGATTTAACAATGAAGCCCACTCCACCTTGTTTGCCATTGCTTGAGGATGCTCCAAGGAGTATCTGTGAGTCATCATACCATCTTGCTGTCAGCTCTTTAAATCATTTTTGTTTCATTCACTAGCAGGATATCTAAGTTGATATTGGTTAGTTCTTTGATTAATAAATCTATTCTGTAGTCACTTCCCAAACTTTGAGTATTGAGGGTACCAATTGCCATTTTCAAAGATCTAAAAGGTGGCCTGCCTTCATCTGTGAGATTCTTAGCACCCGTGGCCTCACACGGCGCCTTACCACTGCTGCTGTAGAAAGGTGAGTGTGGGCAGCGCAGGACTCGGGGTCATTTCTCTTGTTGCAGTAGTTGCATATACACTTCTCCTGACTAGGCTTCTGAAGTGTTCGCCAGAGCTCTGTTAGTGGTATTGGGTGCAGATCTGATAATGGCTAGGATTCCCAACACCACGGGAAGGTAGAGTTGGACTTTGCATCCCTGATATAAAAAAAAAAATATGCTATTAACATAAGATATGATTGTGGCTCATCTTTTATACTATATTTCTATACACTGGTGTCCAAAAACTTAAGGACAAAAGCTATTTCTGAAAATTACAACCACAAATTCAGATAAATCAGCTTGTGGCAATTTGTATAACTGATGATTTTGAGTAGAAAGCAGGTAGACATTCAATTTTTTGAAACACACGCAAAGGGATCATGTGGTGGCACTCAACAAGATAAAGGGATAAACACTGCACAAAGCAAATTGTGTTTGAAGGAAACTCCTTTCATGAAGGAATAAAGTTGCAAACTTGGATGTCTTGTAATGTGTCAAAGACATTATCTAGATGATTTCATGCAGGGAAGAATTTTTGGTTACCAAGTAAAACACATCAAACGAATGTGAAACACTTCATTAGTTTAATCAATTTTATTTACATATTACCAATTCTATGGTATTAATTTATTGTATATAGCTTTTTTTTTGCATTTTTTTTTTACCTTACTGCACCTGTTGGGGCATGCTAGTCCTTATATATGCCAGTTTTGTGAATTATCATTGATTTTGTTATAATGGAATATGACCAATAAGAGCTAGAATATGCAGCATCTTTAGGAGTACTCAGTGACCCACCACAAAGTAACCAACTAATCGCAACACAGCAGCCTAAAATAAGTGTGCTATATCCAACAGTGCATATTCCAATAATGGAATTATTGGATATCAGCATATTACAATAATAATATGAAATATTATTTGCATATTCCAATAATGGAATATGCAGATAATATTTCTTGCAATTTTTTATATTAATTTTCCAAAATTGGAATCAATCAATTTTGTAGTACTGTTTCATGTAGTACTATCATATCCTGTACACCCCTGGTACATGTCAGGAATTTGATGATGATATTGATTTTCCAAAATAAACATATTTCTTTGTATTGATTGTAAAAATGCATCCTAAACATTTCTTGATTGTTTCCACAATTGCCATTGCTGGCAACTGGGCAACACATTACTTGCCCAGTGCAAGTAATTGAAAAATCTTCAATTAATAAATTAAAGATACCAAGAAATTACATACTTGGTTTAATCCTTTATCCAAGTGTAAGCAAACAAAGTTTGTGCCTGAAATATTTTCAGGACTGGGGCAACTCATGGTAAAGGTGGTATGACTTTGCATCACTTGCTTTAGTATCCCATAATGCAGAGCACATATCCTTGCAGGCATGTATAATGCTATGCATTATGGGAAGGATTATTACCCAGTCCAGTAGTGATTAAGGCAAGTGTGTGAAGTCATACCACCTTTACCACGAGTTGCCCAGGTCCTGAAAATACTTCAGGTGCAAACTCTGTTTGCTTACACTTGGATAAAAGATTAAACCGAGTATGTAATTTCTTGGTATCTTTAATTTATAGTATAACCAAGTAGAAAAACTTTCAACAACTACTTATCTCTAATCCAGAGTATTTTAATAATAAGGTGTAACAACTTTTGGCAACTTGTATATGAAAATATGACTTCTGCATTACTTCAAACTTGGTATCACCTCTGGGTCTGGATCCCACTGATGAGACCTCAATAAAGGTCGAAACCTATCTTGTATCTTTAATTTATAGTATAACCAAGTGGAAATACTTTCAACAACTACCCATCTCTAATCCAGAGTATTTTAATAATAAGGTGCGACATCTTTTGGCAACTCGTATATGAAAATATGACTTCTGCATTACCTCAACCTCTGGGTCTGGCTCCCACTGATGGGACCTCAATAAATGTGAAAACCGGTCTGGGTAGTGACCCTTCCCATAATGTGATGTGAAGTCATACCTTAACTTGTGGTAAAGATGGTAACCTTTACCATGAGTTGCCGCAGTCCTGAAAATACTTCAGGTGCAAACTTTGTTTGCTTACACTTGGATAAAGGATTAAACCAAGTATGTAATTTCTTGGTATCTTTAATTTATAGTATAACCAAGTGGAAAAACTTTCAACAATCTTCAATTAAATTTTTCAATTTAATTGAAAAACCTTCCAATGTTTTTGGAAGATTTTTCAATCAAAAATATCCACTAATATAGTTAACGCACGTGTATCCCTAAATAGTTTTATTTGACAAGAGTTTCTGTGATGATTTTAATTTTTGTTTTACCCACTCTGTTTATAACAGCAGAACAAGAAATTGGCTGTTTTTCCCAAAAGAATAATTCACAACATACCACAAGCATTTGAACTGAAAATGTTATAATAATCATAAACATAATAGATTAAAAATAAATAAATAAATGTTCATGTATCATTGATGAAATATATGAAATTTTTCGTTACGTCTTATACTGATAAACATACTAATATATATGTAGTTCTTTTTGTATGTTTGTTTGTATTATAACTATAGTCCATTAGTACAATGGGTAGGTTATGTTTTTTTATTGTTTTTTTATACTTTTTTTTTTTTTTTAACAGAATTTGGAAACCCTTCTCCAAACACAGAAGTTTTTCAAGCCACTGCTGATCTTCCAATAAGCAGGATGATGGTTCACCTGAGTGATGAAATACATCTCCACCTAAAAATTAACAAATTGCTTCTACATTAGTAGTTATTACAAAAGGGAAAAAAAATCAGCCATAGCATTAAAAAAAACTTATAAATTGACCAGGTCTGAGACTGAATATACAACTGATATATTAGGCAACCATGGTTATGCCACCCCTAACTAGTGAGTTAGCAAAAAAATTTTTCGAGCTGTGTGTGTGTGTGGTGGTGGGGGGGGGGGGGGGGGGGGGGGGTGATCAATGGCAATATATGGGATTTATGACAGTTCATACATATGTGATTTATGACTACTTGCACTTATAATGGCCAATCCCATTAACACATTCACCAATTTTTGATTTTGATCAAAAGATACTTTTGCTCAAGCTATTGTTGCTACTAATGGTGAGAAAACCCTCAGACTTTTGAATGAAATACAATATCTCGCAGATATAGCATGAAGTGAAGTGGCAGAGTGTATGCACAGTGTTTAGAAGAAGCTGCTGAATGACTACTTGGTGGATCAACAACTCAACTTACCCATAAAATACAATAATTGTTGTATGCAACCCTATTCCACTTTTCAACATTTATGAAAAAGTCAAGGTGCACATGTGCCAGTTACTAGTAGTCATAACAATAACACACACACACGTCATAAACTCATTAGTTTTCCATTTGCCTATTAGCAAAGCACAATGTAAGTTAGTTAAGTGAATAAATTTATATATTTTTAAAATAATTAATTTTTTTTTACTTCATGTTCAACATCAAAAAAGAGAAAAGATATCACTATCATGAAGAATGAGAGCAAGATTATTTTATTCAGCTTCTTAAACTTCTTAGCAGTCCCTTTCATCATTTTGGTCTTCTTTAAGATGATGCACAGGCAAACAATCAAATATTTTAAATAAAAAATAAATAAACAAATAAATAATTTGTAAGTAAACATTTGATTGCAGATGGATATTTATAGACGTAGATCTTGTGTAAAAATTAGTGGATACCACTGATATATATAGTCAGTCTCTCCCTCTCTCTCCATGCTATCAACAACGAAATATTTATTGGATAGTCAGTTTCATTTTTTCCTTGAGAAGCTTAAATTTTTATTATTTGTTATGTTTTACATGAACACAGTAATGAAAAGTACAAATAATTACAAGCAATCACAAAAAGATGCATTTTTATAATATTCTCATCCAGTAATATGATTTATATAATGGTACTGGTGTAACTATTATAAATAGCATTTTTTTGGCTGCTGATTTATATAAGGATTTTTACATACATAACCAAAGGTACTTAAATGTATAATAACGTTCTACCTAATTTTGCCACTAAAAATGGTCCAAAAATTAAGAAACTAAATGGTTCAAAAAATCAATGAAATGAAATCAATTAAAGCAACATAATCAATTAGTTGCGAAGATTCTAATGAAATCATTTTAACAATAAACATGGTCTGACATAAATCAAAACTGAACATGATATATAATTCTTTATACAATTGTGAAACATTTGGCCCAATTTTTCCTATTAAAACTGTCAAATAAAAATGAAAATTGAGATGGCTTGACATATTTTTGTACAGATTACAAGTGCCAAATTTCAATACAATCTCTCCAGCCACAACTGAGAATAAAATGCATACATGCAGGCAAAAATATATTTTAAATAACTTACCTGAAGAAGGGCAATAAATAAAAAGAAGATATTTGAATATCGTCTAAACTGTTCAAACAGGAACTTGGGCAGAAAAGAAAATGCATTATATTTTGCTGTGCTGAAACAAATTATAAAAAACTTTAAATTATCTGATATATGTTATAATTCAGTTAAATGGCATGTTTATAATTATTAACTGACTTAAACACCGAGAAAAAATACAAGAGATTTAATCAAGTTTCACTACTAGTTTCATTGGAAATGCCGACTTCGACAAGTGAATCCAGTACCTATGTAAGTATGTATATGTAGAAAGTATTTTACCAGGTTTAAAATAGCTTGGTATCTTTAACATATATATGTGCCTGTGTGTGTAAAATAGACCTCCAAAGAGTCAGCAGATTCATCATGAGAGTCTCACTTGCAAACAACATCATATAGTACATTAATCTCTTTTCCATTCATAATACATTCTAGCAACAAACCCACTTGCCCTCTAATTTAGTATACAAAAATCATACTTCTTGATTATCACCTGTAAATACAAGAGGGAAAAGAGGAACAATAACAAGAGGTCAGGGAAGGTCTCGCATTCTTTCCCCTTCTCTCTTCCTTCCACTCTATGAACAATTCCACTGAATTAATCAGATAAAACTCATACTAATGTAAGACTGAGCAGCCATAGCTCCATCAGTATAGACAAAGTCCGTTGGTTGGAAAGAGCCGAGTTCGATTCCTGTCAGTGATGTGAGGAACCTTTATCTGGTCTCTTTCGACAAAAGGTGAGTTCGCCAGTCTCATATGGAGATAGGGGTTTTTTCACCCAGAAACTAGGGTTTTTTGTCCCCCAGAACAGGCAAACCAGCCCTGTGAACACAAATAATTTACAGTCATGAATACATCCCAGCCATATTATTTATGCCAGTTGCGAGCCTGAATAAAATTGGGGGGGATGGTGAACTACCCTGTAAAAATCTCAACACAAACACTTTGTGGGAAAGCCTACAAAGTTACCTAGGGTTGGAAATGAAGGGATAAACCATCATCACCCTATGTAAGACAAAGCCCTTTGGTCAGAAAGACCTGGGTTCGATTCCCATCAGTGATGTAAGGAACTTTTATCTGGTCTCCTTCAACTAAAGGTGAGTTAGCCAGTCTCATACGGATGTAGAAGGTTTTTTCACCCAGAAACTCGGGATTTTCGTCCCTCAGAACAGGCAAACCGGCCCCATGAACACACACAGATTACAGTCATGAACACTTATGACAATATGTAGAAGAAATAGGGTCCTCACCACATGTTGTTATGCCCGTAGTTAACCATGAGTTACATCATGGTAATCAACCTCCTAGATAGGAGACGACACATGAATGGGAGTTCATTACTGTTCCCATACTAGACTCTGTACTTGTAGTACTCTTATATGATTGGATTATACGATTCTAACCCACAAAAGGTAAATCTATACTATGTTAGTACTATAGCAGACTAAAGATTTTTTTCTATTTTAATTAATTTTTATCATTTTTTAATTCATTTTTACCTAGCATGGAAACATTGCTCTAGAGGCAAAACATGAAACTTTTTCAAGCTAGTTTGGGGTGGTGGTCTCATACTAGACAATGAAATTCATCTATTAGGTGATGACAAGCATATACATCAATGCCCATGGCATTTCAACCCACAGTCTGTTGGTTGAAGAGCAGATACACTAACCACTCAGCCAACTAGGACAGGTGATTAGTTACAGATACTCTAGACCTCTCCAGTTTCCACATTATTATAAAACTAGGTGCAGTAACATCAAGATACCGAAAAGAACTTCATTAACTTTTCTCCTGGCATCTTCCTTATCAGAGCAGCAATACAGCCATTTCCTAATGATTGACATTCCTTAGTCTTGTTACTACCTCAGCTACTATTTGTCTTCTGACATCTCCAGATTCCACATCACTACAAAATCCAGGTGAATAAGTATTTATACTATAGTCTGGGAATGGCCTGCACCACATTTCTACATCATATCAGCCTTGCTGATCTTCCTTATGATGGCAGCAATATAACATGTAAACTTCCTAATATTTCGACTTTCTTATATTAAAAATGTGTCATTAACCCCCAAGATCCCAAATTTAAGCCAACTCTTCAAACTCAGTTTCATTAATGCAATACACAGCATTAAACTTTTGTACTCCAAAGTACAAAACCTTGCCTTATCAACATTAAATAGCAATGCCACACATCTCTCCAAGCTAAAAATGTATTTAACTCTTTCAGAATGGACTTGACATCAAACTCTTCACAACATGGAAATTCAGTTGTTTCAACAAACAAATGAATATCCTCTTGACAAACAATTATGAAATTTCATAAATAAATAATAATGAACGGTAGTGGCACAAGGAATTTAAGCATGCCACTGGTTAGCTTTCTTTATTGGGATGCTGCCACCTAGATCACATTACAACTTCTCATGTGGCAATGCCACCTTTGCAAAGTTGAGAAGTATCATGTTATTAACCTCCCTTTTCCAGCACAATTGTCACTTTATCATAAAATGCATGTAATTTTTTTTAAACCCAAACTTTTATTCTATTACTAACCAATCTTTACTAACCACCACCACAACAAACAGACAACAGATTGGAAAGAAAAAATTTAGACAACACAGAAATATAGCTGGCCTGGTTGGCCGAGTGGTTAATGTATCTGCTCTCCAGCCAAAAGGCTGCAGGTTCAAATCCTGGCACGGGCATGGATCTTTGTGATTGTCTGTGAAAATACTAGTGGTGGTGAAGAGTAGATGCCGTTGGTGTAGATGATGTGGTTTGCTGTAGTTGGTGGACGGAATGGTGGAGAGTTGTAGAGTAGGTGCCCTCCCAGAATACAAGAAAAATACAACTGGTTAACCAATAACAGAATGTGTTACATGCTCCATCTTTTCTTGTCGTAAAGATGGAGAAGAACCTCCAACTACCAAAACTAACAGAATCAAATGACTACAACCTCTCTCAGAGACAACAGACTCCTACATTCGTACACACTAGGAATGTAGGAATCTACAGAACAAAGGGTTCCAATTCCATATACAGGTAACTCTTATTGTACATACTTTCGTTATCCACATTTCTGAATATACATAGCTTCATTTTGGTACATAAGGACTATCACTGTTTCCTATCCAAGGTCATGGAAGCTTTTGTGCATATGTCTTGTATCCCACTTCCATCTGCTATGCTCCATGCCATTAGCGTGTCTACTTTTTTCATCTCTTTTCAATAACAATCCTTTGACAGATACTATTAATTTACTTAAATATTTTACCCCTGATATCAAATTTTTCAACTTTATTACCCATTCCAATTATTTTAGTGTTCAAGATAAATTATATTAGCAGCCTGAAAGTACAGCAATGGGAAGTCCTCTTTCTCCTAGACTTGCCAATTACTTTATGAGGCACTTTGAAGATTATCTCCTTGATGACATTTTTCCCAAACTTACAGAATTGTATCTCATTTAAAACTTTTTGTCTGAAAACTAACTAAGATGATGATTCATCATAGAATTCAGTTCATTCTGAAGGAGAAAAACAACTAATCAGCCTTTCTAGCTTGTGATAGTTTGCATTTCTTTATCAGTCTTGTGATAGTTTGCATTTCTTGCTTTTTTTAAAAAAAAAAAAAAAATGTATGCTGATCATGTCCATGCTACTTTACACCATCTAAGTAAAAAAAAAAAAAAAAAAAAAAAAAAAAAAAGGGACTCATCTATGGAAAGAGGTTGCAAGTTGAATGCACTGTCTGAGAGTGTGGTGAATACAAACACAAATTTCAGGTACAGTTTGATGAGTTTCATGTGTGATGTGTGTGTGTACCACCCCAACACACACAATGAGTCTGACTCCATGGAGGCTGGCAAGTAATGATGATAAAAGAACCCTAATAACCCCTTTTTGTCTTACTTCGGACAACCTCCAAATAATCTCTAGGCAAGACTTCTCTTGTTGGGATAACTTTATCGTTCAATCTTTCTTGAGATAAACATATTAAAAGTAATATTTACTCAGTAAGAGCCTCCATAGCTCAGTCGGTATAGACAAAGCCCTTTGGTCAGAAAGACCTGGGTTTGATTCCCATCCATGACATGAGGACCCTTTATCTTGTCCCTTCTGACTAAAGGTGAGTTAGCAGGTCTCATATGGAGATAGAGGGTTGGTTTATTCACCCAGAAAACTCGTGTTTTTTGTCACTCAGAATAGACAAACTGGCCCTGTGAACAAACATGAATTTATAGCCATGAATACTTACAAGAATATGTGGAAGAGATATGGTCCTCACTACATGTCGTTATGCCTGTAGTTAACCATGAGTCACATCATGGTAGTCAACCTCCTGGATGGGAGATGGCATAAATGAGATGGGAAACTGAATAATAATTGTAATTACTTTCTCTAAATAATTATTTACTTTATATAAATCAAAATCCATTCAATCACTGATAGTGTTTTCATATTCAAGTTAGCTCTTGAGCTCTATAAAAATCATTGAATCATACAAAAGAGAGCACGTAAGTTGATTAATTACCTATTTCTCACCAATTCACTAAACCTTCATACAAAAGGTTCAGATGCTGCTTGCATTTTCTACAGATATTTCCATGGTAATTGTTGATTGCAACTTGTGCCAGTAATTCCCACTGCACACACATACATGCACTGCTTTAAATCATTTGTGGTGATTACTCAACTGCATTTCATAGTTAACTCCAAATTCAAAACATACTTTTATCCACTTCATCTATTTCCTATTCTGCTGTCCTTTGGAACAACTTCACCACTTGATCACTTCCTGTAGTGTAAACCACAGATCAGTCTTCAAAATTGATGATGGCAAGTTTTCTTTCTCTCCATCTATAATACTAACATACTATACATTGAACAATATCTTCTTGTGTATTATTTCCAAAAATAAATCATAAGGAATTTATAAGAGTATTTTTTTTCCACACACACACACACACAGATAAAAGAATTTGGAAATTAAACCTAGTTTTAAGATAGGTACATCTTTCTTAAAAGGAGGAAGAATCTCTGGAAGTGGTGTTTATGCAGAAAACAGAATGTTTCACCTGAGGTATTTTGAAGATGAAGAGTGTAAATGAATTTAAACTACAGAGTATTAGTATTATTTCAGAGCTTACAAATGAACAACAAGACCCAGTGTGGGAAGCCAAATTTTCCTTAGATACCAATCATACTTAGTAATGAATACATTCAGTGATGGGGCACTCACCGTCCACTCCACCAGCACATCCTACTTATTCGCCACTCTACGCAAAAAAATCTACTTTTCGCTCCCTTATTTGCATGACCATTATAATGTCTAGTGATGACCTCTCATTATCCAAATGCCTATTACCCTATGTGAAATTTATTTCTCCTATGAATGAGGTTTCTCTCATCAACTTGTATGTCTTAATCATATCACCTCTTCTACACCTGTTCACCAAGCTCTACAAAGCACACATTCCCTCAATCTGTATTTGCATTCAACAATCTGCAAAGGTTGGTCAACTGGTAGAGCCTCTGCTACTAATGGCTCACGCAAAAAGTTAACCAAGTTTGAACTCGGTTAGTAGTTGGACGGAGTTTAGTCTTACGATGCTGTTGGCACACTCTCCCTCGATGAGTCTTTGGACTCCCTGGAGGTGTCGCATAATAATAATCCAATAAATAAATGGTATTTTGAGAACAACTTTTTTTTTTATTTCTCTGTATCACTTTTATCTGAGAAAAGGCACTAAGAAGAGAATTTTCCACATACAGTACTTAAGTTCAAATCCAAAAGCATATATATATATATATATATATATATATATATTTCCATATATATATATATATATATATATATTTCCATATATATATATATATATATATATATTTCCATATATATATATATATATATATATTTCCATATATATATATATATATTTCCATATATATATATATATATTTCCATATATATATATATATATATATATATATATACAGGGTGTTCGGGATAAATTTGACAGTTTCGTAAGGAAAAAGAAAATCTTCTTTGTATCTATTAAATTTAATGAATTGACAAAAAAACATTACAGGCAGAGTTAATTACAATACTATCAACAAGATTTACTCAAAATAACCACCATTAGCATCGATCACAGCTTCAATTCTGCTTCGGAACCTCGAACAAGCTGATGCTACAGTCTCCCTGGGAAGGGCCGCAAAAACTGTTTTAATTTTATCCATTAACTGGGCTTTTGTATTACTGGAAGTGCGATTGGTGTCTTTTTCAACTGCGCCCCATACAAAATAATCCATGGGGTTAAGGTCTGGGGAGTTTGGAGGCCAAACATTTGGACTGGTGAAGTCGTAGAAATTTTCAGACAACCATTTTTGACTTTTCCCAGAGGTGTGGCAAGGGGCCGAATCCTGCTGCCATACATACGGCCTACCATTGGCTACCCTTGTTATCCAGGGCTTGACTACAGTTAGCAACTCCACGAACAAAGCCCGAATTCCAATGCCAGGGTTCTTCAACACCTGTTCCTGCAGATTTGCGAGGAATTCTGCTGTACGAACGCAATCAGATCGTCTGCTAGGGATCTTTCTTCTTGCTACATCCTCGTAGTCACCATTGCAAGTCTCTAGTTCATGCCTGATTGTTTTTACTGTATTCAGGGAGCATTGGGCAGCAGTCGTAATATCCTTATTTTGATGGCGGGCACGAATCATCATGATACAAGTTATTCTCTTCCATGATTCAGGTGGGTTCCAGCTATCCATCCTTTCTGACATTTTGTATATGAATGAAGAAGGGTCCAAACTTTTAAATGAAGAGAAGTGTGTGTTAATACATGTAACTTACGGAAAAATATAATTAATTATAAATATGTCAAATTTATCCCGAACACCCTGTATATATATATTTCCATATATATATATATATATATATATATATATATATATTTCCATATATATATATATTTCCACAATTTTGGCCACACTAGTGGCCAAAATTGTAGAAACCTTTTGGAGAAAGTGTATTTTTGAGGCTTGATGGCTCATATATCAATGGAAAGATAATTTAATCAAGAATGTAATGCAACAAAGTTTGTTCAATTATCTGTATTCTATGAAAAGTTATAGAAATTTAGCCAAATAACCAGAAAAAAGAAGCACAACTTGCTTAGGTTGATATGAAGTAACTTTCCTTCATTTGAATGTAGTCAATGAGCATGAGTGTTTAGAGAACCAATCAGGTGTTAACTTGTTTTGGCAATGAGCCAATAAGGTCACAGTAGAATTCAGCTATTGATGTCACGTATTGGAGCCGAGAGGAGGACATTTGTCAGTGTGTTATGCAATTGCTATCAAGTCGGTTGTTTTTTTTTTTGTGTTCTTTCATTTAGTGAGCTTGTAAAACATACTAAAATTAAAGAAATGGTGCTAAGAGTTGACTGGTCACCCAGAAAGCGATGTAAAATAGTACTATTAAGTGAACAAGGCTACAGTTATGAAGAAATTAGAAGAAAAATTGGTGGAAACTTAACCAAAGGTGGCATTAATAATATTTTTGAAGAGGTATTAAGGAGACTCAGTCACTACAAAACCAGACTGGTAAAGGCAGGAAAAGGTGCACAACAGCAAGTGATGATAGAAGAATTGAGAGACTGTGCCTACGTGACAGAAGAAAATCATCTGGGTGTATATAAGATGAAATGGCACAATACAATGTGAAATTGAGTGCAAGGACTGTTCGGCGCAGACTGCAGAAATTTGGTCTAAATGCTAGAATTCCACGAAAAAAGCCATTTTTATCTCACAAACAAAGGTTGAAAAGACTAAACTGGGTTAAAACCCATGTTAACTGGACAGTGTTATTTGGAGTGATGAGACCAAAATCTCTGTTTGGTAGCGATGACATAAAATACTTAAGGAGAAGAATCAGAGAAGATTTGCATCCTGATTGAATTACACCTACCACCCACTTAGTGTTTATGATCTGGGGCTGTATGACATCAAAAGGTGTGGGCAGAATTTGCGTGATTAATGGGAATATAAATGCCCAAAAATACATAAATGAAATACTTGAGCCCAAACTGAAGCCTTCTGCACGTGATCTTTTCCAAGATAATGAAGCATTTAAATTTCAACAGGATTCAGCTCCATGTCATGTTGCTGCTGTGTGCAAAAAGTGGTTTCAAGATAATCATATTTCACTGCTGGAATGGCCTTGGAATAGCCTAGACCTTAAGATACTTGTTAGTCAGAAGCAACCCACCAATAAAACCCAATTAATAGAAGCAATAATTCAATCTTGGTTTCACATTATAACAGCTGCAGAACTAAAAAACTTGGTTTTTACTTGATTAATGGGAATATAAATGCCCAAAAATACATAAATGAAATACTTGAGCCCAAACTGAAGCCTTCTGCACATGATCTTTTCCAAGATAATGAAGCATTTGTATTTCAACAGGATTCAGCTCCATGTCATGTTGCTGCTGTGTGCAAAAAGTGGTTTCAAGATAATCATATTTCACTGCTGGAATGGCCTGGGAATAGCCTAGACCTTAACCCAATCGAAAATCTATGTGACTAAAGATACTTGTTAGTCAGAAGCAACCCACCAATAAAACCCAATGAATAGAAGCAATAATTCAATCTTGGTTTCACATTATAACAGCTGCAGAACTAAAAAACTTGGTTCACTCTACGGGAAGGCGTTGTAAGGCAGTAATTAACACTGAAGGTTACCCAACTAAGTATTAACTCACACTGTGAGAATTTTTGTATGTATAATTTTTTCTATGTGTTTCACTTTTCTTCTTTATAACTGCTATTCTATTAAAAAATCCTTCATAAAAGTTATTACATTACATTCTTGATTAAATTATCTTTCCATTGATATATAATATTACTCCAAAACAAAGTGGTGGTGTTATGAGCCATCAAACCTCAGAAATACACTTTTTCCAAAAGGTTTCCACAATTTTGGCCACTAGTGTATATATTGCACTCAGAGTCCTACAAGCTGCCTCATAATGTTAGAGGGGTGAGATTGTACTGAAAAAGTGTCAACATGCACAAATGCATGCCCACACACACACACACACCTCGTAGTTCCACCCACAGCATAAAGGTTTGTCCAGCTAAAGCTCACAGGTAAAGAAAAGAAGAGATGGGTATTCCCTATCTTTAACTGCGCACTAGATACAGAGGAAACATTGCAGAATGCCATGCCAGCTCAGTCATCATCTGAATGAATAATGACTACATCACTTCTTGGAGACACAAGGAGAGGTGATGAAAAATGTGCTACTAGTCAGTGGTATAAGAAAGACGAGATGGCCAGAAATCTGGATAACTAAGAGAATGAAGGAGATGTTTTTTTACTCAGGTACTAATGAGATATGAGGGGGATGGGAGGTTTTTATGATCCAAAAGAATATCAAACACTATGTCATAAATCTGTGAATATTAAACCTAAATATATCCATAATATAAATATGTACACCAACAATCTCATACAGTGATCAGGAAGTGGATCTGTTTTAAGACCAAATCAAAAACCTGATTTATGAAAAACACAGAAAGACTTGATAAAAGTGCAAGGGAACTGGAATGCAAAAATTGGAATAGGAAGGAAGAAACTTTCTCCCTTCTGGACTAAACTAAGAAAAACAAATCACAGAGGTAAAAAACTGATAGTTTGCTTCACATAACGAATCTTTCCATAAGTCACACACTTTTTCCACATAAAAAGGTCACAAAAATTGCCGTAGATCTCTGTAGATGGGTGAACCAACAACCTGAATTATTACATATGAGGGTGGTTTGAAAAGTTCTCGACCTATCAATGAAAAAACAAATTTATAATTTCAAAATTATTTTTATTTTTCAACATAATCTCCCTTAAGACTAATACATTTATTCCAGCGATGTTCCAGTGCCATTATCTCATCCCTATAGTGGTTCTCAATAAGATCTGCTTCGTCTAGTCTGGTTAAAAGATTGGAATAATATTCCCAGGTTATTGTTTTGCCCTTTTCAAGATAAATGCAACATCCCAAAACACTGATGCCATGACCTTTCCTGCTAATGGAATCGACTTTGTCTTCTTTGGCACTAAACGACGGCTTCTGTCCACTGTTTCGACTGCTGTTTGGATTCTAGTGTGTAATGATGAATCCAAGTCTCATCCATAGTAATAAAGACAACAAAATCAGTTTTATTCTTGTTAAAATGCTCCAAGCACTGTTCAGAGATTTTCATGCGAGTGCATTTTTGAACTGCTGTGAGCAAGCACATCACCCATCTTGCGCAAAGCTTTTTCATTTGCAATTCTTCATGCAAAATATATCCTACACATTCTTTTGAAATGTGCCTATAGTCTCAGCAATTTCACACTTTGACTCGCCAGTCATCCAATATCATATCATGCACTTTGTCAATGATTTCTGGTGTTGTTACACTTTTTGGATGTCCTTCACATGGATCATCTTCAAGGCTAGTATGGCCACGTTTAAACTCAGCAGCCCCTTTCTTAATTGTCGAAAATGAAGGAGAAGAGTGCCCATAAACTTTTATGAACTTCAAATGAAGTTCTTTTGATGTTAAACCTTTTTTTCAAAGAATTTTATAATCACACGATACTCAATCTTATCCATTTCAAGGAATACAAACACTTTTGCTCCAGACAGCTGTAGAAAACAAACTGGTTGATAGAATGACTTGCAATTTCACATGGATGCTTATGACAGACGTACCAACTTAGAAAAAAAAAAAAATCTTGCCAATAATGTTGCCATCTATGGTCGAGAACTTTTCATACTACCCTCGTATATAAACTAAATATAAAGCATGTATAGACTTAGTAAAAACTAGATCCTAATACTGGAAGTGATTATAATTTAGTCAGAAAAATATTTATGTTGAAATCAGGACTTGCATCTACAAGAAAAACAAGAAAACAAAAGTTTAATCACACACAATTTGAATCACATACCACCAGAGAAGTGGCGTAGCTAGATCTTTTGATCTAGCAAACTCAGGCGGTCCCCGAGTTTGCCACCCCTCTCAATATATACCAAAAATACTACAAAAAGTCAAAACGACGTATAGGGGAATAAATTAAAACACTATCTTTATTTTTAAACTTTATTTTCAACATTCTTGCTTTTCTGTTAGCAAAGTCGATGACATTGTCGAAGTCTATTTCATCACTCAATTACTTCTATACAGTATGGTAAATTTCTTAAATGCAAGGTACTCAATTGTAGATTTTTGATAATTCTTAATCAATTTTAATTTAGAAAAATTTTTCTCCCAACTAGCAACACTTACAGCAATTGTGAGAAAAATTCGCAGTAGTATTACAATATTTGGAACTGAGTTCTCAAAACTGTATTTTAGAATAAACTGCAAAAGTTCAAGGGGACCGTCCTTCCACGTCTCTGTTTCGTCTTGCGTAGCAGCAAACAGAATAAAACTCTGAAGTCTTTTTCTCTCCACGAGGAACTTTTCCTTATTAATATCATCGTGATCATGATTTAGTTGACATTCGTATTTATCATTCAAAAGATTCGATTGAGTAAGGAAGACATATTTTTCAGCAAGAACATGAAACTGTTGAAATGACATGGTGACTTCTTGGATCACTCTGTCCAGTACAAAAAAAACATCTCTCTCTCCTCAACTCAGTTTTATATGACAATTCAGCATCTCATGATTCTTCAACTGCCATCAGTTTCTTCTTTCTACACCGATGATCCATGACTCCAGATCATCAAAAATTTCTTTGGTGTAAGCTACTGAATTGTTAACTAATTCATCCCTATTTTCAGTTAAAATTGCTTTTAAAACCTCGGTTTATGTCACATTGTTGTATACTCAATCCTTTTGTTTGGAGGTAGACTAGTGAGTTGTTAATTTCTAGATGGATGGATTCTCACAGGTCAAGAAAGCACAGGAAGGAAAACGATTGTAACGCAACAAACAGCACACCAGCATCTGACCTGGTAACTATTTTCTTCTTCACCAGTTAAAAGTAATAACAGAATTCACAGCAACAGAAGCTGCATGTATATGCGACAAATTCTACTTTTCCATTAATTTCCTTGATGCATCTCTGAACGTCAGTATGTTGACCAGCCATCACAAAAGTATTATCATATGCTTGTCCTCTACAATTATGAATATCAATTCTGTCGTTTTCTAATTTTTGCAAAATCATAGTTGAAATATTCTCGCAGGTTTTACCTTTTGTTTCAATGAAATCAACAAATGATTCCACAGCCATCGCTTTATTTCCATCAATCATTAATTGATAGTATTTAGAGGTAGCAATATATGCCACCATCTTGGGAAATGATTATGAGCAAGGTGGTTTCCCGTTGCCTTCCTTGCCGTACTATATCCTATGACTGTAGCCTGTGTGTTCATGGTTTGCCTGCTTCTGGGATGAAAAACCCTGCTCTCCATGCCCAAGACCGGATAATTTGGCTATGGCTAAGGAAGATCCTTAAGCTCCTCACGTCATCGACAGGAATCAAACCCAGGACACATGGTTGCGAAGGTGTCAAGGACACATAGCCACTAAGCTAACCACGCAGAACCATCGATCATAACGTAGCGTAAAACTTAGCCAGTTTGATCCTTATGAGAAATATCAGGGGTGCTGTCGAATATCATAGAAAAATACTTTTTTCTTTTACTCGCTCGATAACTTTACTTCTTACTTTTTCTCCCAAAATTTCTATAGACTCGTCCTGAATAGTTCTCAATCACCGTGCCATGCATTTTATTGTTTTATTTTTAAGAATTTGAATTATAGTATGATAGGGAAATGTATAATAGTTTTGTTATATTTTATTTATTTTAGTTGTAAGCATAGTTGTTAAAAACTAATTATTAATTAGTAATAAAAATTACTAAGTTAACATAAATAAAAGAATTGTCGAAAAATAAAATAGTAGCTCACGTGAAAACCTCCAAAAAAGTGTCGCCGGGGCGGATTGCCCCTCCACACCTCCCTAGCTACGCCAATGCACAAGAGTAGTGTTTAAAACAAACATTGCTTCACCTCTTTCCAAAATTACTATTGATTATCTGGTTCCTAATGCCTCTTACTAATAGTTTTCACACACAATCACTGAAGATGAAATGTGTTCTAGGAAGAGAATGCTATATAACAATACACCATGGATAACTAAAGAAAGAAAGATTACAGCTATGTGATCTGAATAAAGGATTAAGACCAATTTGGAATATTGGGAATGACAATGCACAATATACTTATCTGAATAGACTATTAAGAGGAGAGAAAGATTACATAAAACAAGTGTTATCTAAAGAATACAAAGAAACTGAGAATCGTACAAAAGCATACCAAATAATTAAGAATTTATTATTATTATTATTGTCTCCATGGAGTCAAAAGACTCATCGCAGAAAATCCTTTCTAAGAAATACAAAGTCTATCAAGACTCATTGTGGGAGGTCCCTCCTAGGAAACACAATGTCTATCATACCACTCCTTAAACTCATTGACTGTTCTTGCTCTCACCACTCTATCAGGCAATGCATTCCATGGTTCAACCACCCTCCATGCAAAGAAACCACTCCTCACAGTTTCCTTTTGTAACTTCCAGGGATGGCCCCTTGTCATCACTCCATCCTGCTGTTCAACCAAGCGAAAGAACTCCAAAGTGTCAACCCTGTAACCACCTCTCAACAGTTTAAAAGTCTCAATCATATCACCTCTCCTTCAATCCACCAAACTCTGCAGTCCATGTTCTCTCAGCCGATCCTCATAACTAATATTGTACAGTCCTGAAACCATCTTTGTTATCCGGCTTTTTACTCTTTCCAAAATTAACTTATCCCCTTCAAATCCTGGGGACCAAATCTGAGAACAATAGTTTAAGTGTGGTCTGATCATGGTCTTATACAATGGAATGATAACTATTTTATCTCTGCAGGTCAGCATCCTTCTCATTATTGCAGCAATTCTCTGTGTTACCTTCAACACCTTTGCAATATGTCCCCTAAATTTCAGGTTTCTATCAATCATCAACCCCATATCTCATCTCCCCTACTTCCTCTAGTTTAACTCCTCCAATAGAGTATGCAGTGTCCCATCGATGTCTCCCAAACCTCAAGACCTTACATTCTGCTGTATTAAACCGACACCCCCATCCATTTGCCCATCTGTCTAGCTTATTCAAATCAATCCTCTTGCAGAGCCACCACATCTGCACTATTACTAATATCTCTTCCTAGCTTCACATCATCCGCAAACAACTGAATATCCCCCTGCAATCCACTGACGTCATTGATATAAAAGTTAAACAATATAGGTACCAGTGCTGAGCCCTGTGGGAAAGCTGAAAACAACTGGATTATTAAAGATGAGTGTAATAAATATTACTAATCATAAAAAGTTTTTGAAGAAGGAATGAATGTTCAAATAAACTATTCCAATATGATGATAGTTTGGATGAACAAAATTTAGAGGGAATTATTTCAATGATGACAAAGAATGGAGATTATTCTATACTTAGAGCAGTAGAAAGAGTCTAATAAAGACAAATAACGGAGAGCTATTTTAAGATCAAAAGCAGGAAAAAACTAAGAATTTAAAATATTCCACTTGAACTGCTAAAAGAAGAGGAAGAACCTATTGCGAGTGCACTTCACAAAATTTGTCAGCAGAGGTAGAACACAAATCTACCCAGAGGATTGGTGCACAGCTATTTTTAATCCCATTCCAAAAAAAAAAAGCTAACAGCAAAAATTTAAATTTTATGACAATTGGTTATCAGTCATGCAATCAAAATATTTTTAAATATCTTACTCTCATGAATTAATGCAAAAAATGGAATCACATTTCAATATTTTTTCAGGCTGAATTCAGAAAGAACAGGGGCACAACAGACCATACATTTGCACTATATCTTCACAAAAATACACAGAATATAATAAAGAATGTACCCTAATTTTAGTGACCTATAGAAAGTTCCCAACTATGACTTATGTTCTGGAAAATTCTACATCACTATAGAATAGTTAGCATAACAATATGACTGTATCCCTGTACTCATTTTCTAAAATGATGGTTGAAATCAAGAGGGACTATGGCACTCTTTTTTCCAACAGAGTACATGGAGTGAGACAGGGGATACCAATTATCAATATTATTTAACTGCTTCCTCAAATGTTGTAAACAAAGGTCTAAAGATTGCAATATTGGAGTAACAGTAGGAAGAAGAAGAATAAATCATCTAAAGTTTGATGATTTCTCAGAAGAAAAATCAGATCTTCAGGAAATCATCCGATCTCTTAAAACTCTTAATAATATAGCTTGATTGTAAATACCCAAAAATCAAAAACAATGACAAATATCAGTGCTTCTGACCCAAAAGGAAATGCTGTGTGAGAAACAAAATCTTACTTGAGGATAAATTTATGGAGGAAGTATCAGTTCAAATACCTGCAAAATATTTTTAATAAAGATGGAAGCTCAAGATAGGTTATTAGGACAAAAATTATAAAAATAACAACAGCACTATCCTCCAAAAACTAATACCACTTTGATCAAAGAACACACAATTAGATACAGATTGTCTTATTAACACACTCATTAATTCATTACCCTCTACGGAAGTGAAACTTGGATCCTCTCAAAGGAAGATGAAAAGAGGTTGCTAGAGTATGCCATGAGGTGCTACAGATGTCTACTAAAAATATCATACACTGTTCACATCACCAATTCAAAAGTGAAGCAAAGGATCAGTTCTGCCAGTTCAAGTGATATATTATTAACATTCAAAGGAAAAATTATCTGGTTTGACATATTAGCAGACTAATGATCTCCCAGTGTAAATCTTTAAAGAACTTATCCCAAGAACTCAAAAAAAGAGAAAAACAAATTATAAACTGAATAGATAATATTAAAAAAAAAAAATGTTTTCAACAATATAAATGCAACACGTTTTCCTTTTGCAATCACAACAAGCAAAGTGTCTCCATTATCTATTTCTTTTTAATTAGTTCTCCATATAATCAGTGTGATACCTAGATATGATAGTGAAGAATTGAGAAGGGCAGCGATCATGAACAAAGTGGTAGCTAGAACATGTAAAAAGAGAGGGCTTGAGTATGTGGATGTATGGGATGAGTGATGGGAGAAAGGAATTACTGATGATAATCTGCATTTAAATAAGTATGGAAATAAAAATTTACAGAAGTTACTGTTTAATGAAAATGCGTGGGTATTCAACCAGGGAAATGAGTTATTAAGATGGAAGGAATGAGGATGGCTGTCAGAAATGATATTGACAGGGAGGCAGGAAAAATGGAAAATCAAGGGTAAGGATTAAAAATACCCTTCTCTGTTTATATACCAATGCAAGAAGTATGAGGACTATGTCAGAAGAGTTTATTGCATTGGTTATAACAGTCCAGCCTCAGATAATAGGTATATCAGAAATGTAGTTGATTGGAATTGAAGTTAATGGATATAAAATTTTTAAAGACAGAAATTATTAAAAAAAAAAAAGAGGGGGGGTCTATTACTGATAATAGCAAATGAGTTATGTCCATGTAGGTCTGTGGAAGTATGGGATAAAAATGAAAGTAATTTTGAAAGTGTCTGGTGTGAAATAAGTGTTATTGAGAGATTTAGTTCAGGTGTGTTACAGACCTGGGAATAATGAGTGAGATGAGGAAGAAATGTATAGGCAAATTAGTTCAGCTAGTGAAAAAAAAGTGTTATAATAATGGGAATTTTGAATTTTCAAAATATAAATTGAAAAGAAGAAATAGCTTATGGGAGAAAGGAAAGAGAATTTCTTGAGTTTTTTAAGGGATCACCATCTCATACAGATGGCGATGGAAGGAACTCGTGGGCAAAATGTACTGGATTTACTGATAGCATTGGATAACGTAATTGCCAACAACATATCAGCATTGAAATCAGTTGGTGACAGTGATCATATAGTCTTGACCTGGGAGCTGTGGAACTATAAGGCAGGAGATTATGGAAAACTCAGAAAACAGCTTAGGGAGTTCTATGGGAAAAAGAACTTGAAGGAAAAGAGGTTAATATGGAGTGGATCATGTTAAGAAGCATTTGATGATGGCAATAACAGACTGTATGCCTAAATCAAAACACGATTAATAAAATAGGTGTCAGACAGATGAACAGGGAAATTAAGGAGGAATTGCAGAAATAAAGATTATGACAAAATATAAACTTGGAAGGTGTAAACAGTTACATGAAATCTATAAAGTGAAGGCAAGAAGAGTGACAAGTATTACAAGAAAGGCAAAATTAGATTATGAGAGGAGACTAATAAAACAGGCTAAGAAAAATCCCATTGAGTTTTTCTGTTATGCACCTAGCAAAAGAAAGAATGATTATAGGAAGATAACTCTAGTGGATAGAGATGGTGCAAGAGTGACCAAGGAAGAAATTATTGAGGAACTTCAGTGATCATTTTGATAAGGTATTTTATTCTATGGTAATGATACTTTACTAAAGAAAGAGGAAGTTGAGGAATCAATACTTCGACCTAGTTCCTTGAAGAATGTAGTGTCCTCAACAGCCCCTAATGAGTGGAAAGAGTACCAATGTGAACCTGATGCAGAATACTCCATAGATATTAAAGTTCAAAATACCTATCTATAATGTCTACAAACCACCATCACGATCCTAGCCTGATCAGATGGACTGGCCACCACTTCACCCTGCATTCTATGTTGGTGACTTCAACTCTCATCACACCATGTGGGGCTATTCCTCCAACAACCAGGATCGTAATAATCTAGTTAACTGGATGAATACATACACCCTCTGTCCAAAAAGAAACTGAACTTTTCAAAAATAGAAGAAACCAATGCCGCCACCTGTTGTATCTTTTTGTTGTCGAAAGCAGCACCTTCATTAGTGTTGTGACAACTGTTTATGACATTTGTTTCGTTAGAAGCCGAGTTATAGTGCCAAGAGTGACAGTGTGTTTTGACGAACAACTGGAAAATGAGCTTCAAATGGAGAGCTGCGATTGACTTTTGTGTTAAACTTGGTAAAAGTTTTACCGAAATGCATCAATGCTTCAAAAAGCATACGGTGATGAATGCTTATCCTGTTCTCAAGTTTACGAGTGGCTTAAGTGATTTCAAAGTGGTTGTGAGACACTTGAGGACTACGAAAAGATGGGCCATCCAAAAACTGGAAAACTGGACTGAGTGAAGTTAACAGCCAAAAAAAAAAAAAGAAATTCCTTCTTTTACAAAGAATTTCATAACCACAGGATACTCAACTTTATCCATTTCAAAGGATACAGACAACACTTTTGCTTCAGACAGCTGTATAAAAAAAAACTACTAGATAGAATGACTTACAATTTCACATGGATGCATATGACCGATGTACCAACTTAGAAAAAAAAAAAAAATCTTGCCGATAGTGTTGCCATCTATAGTCAAGGCAGAGAACTTTTCAGACCACCTTCGTATCCTTATATCCATACTCTCTCACTTATATCTAATTTACCAACAACCTGCTCATACTACTTATACTACTGATCATGCTCCTTATTCTCTCTCTAAATCCCCTCCATATTCACTGTTATCCTGCCTCAGTGTATTCTCTCTCACTCAACATCAGTCACTCTAAATATCCTTATATCCATCCTCTCTAAAGCTTATACCCACCTTTAAGTTATTTACAACCTGCTTCTCATGCTTATTTCCTCTCTAAACTTCATCCACGTCTCAGTGTATATTTCTCTCTCTATCACCCTACCTTAGTCACTCCAAATATCCAATACTAAACCTATTAAAATGAAACCTATTACATGAACTTCATTTTCAGACCATATATTTACAAAATGCATAAGTTTTGCCTCACATACATCAGCCATTATGCCTTTCATAGTGACTATTATCGTACATTGTCAAACAATCACTATCCCAACTATTATCCATTACATACAACTTCCCAAAATCCCTTTCACCATTTTCCCCCCCTTTTGAGTGATCTGTGCCTGTAGGATATTTGTATTAAAATTCATATATCCCACAAGTTAAAAATATAAAAATGAATTAAAGTTAGATGTTAATAATAATGCAGTATTTGTAAAATTGTTAGTCAAAAGTGTTTGTTTTTGTATATCATGAGCAAGACAATTTACGATGCCATTTTTATCTTTGGCTACAGAAGTCTTGCTTAGATGTGAAATAAATTTATTAAAATTAGTTATTAGAGATTAATGTGATTTTGTATGAGCTGTCAAAAGTTTTGTAATATTTGTATGTAAACATGATTCTTTACAATATGATGTCAATAGCAAGTGAAGCAAAAGTCACTGCTATATTATCAGAAACGATTATATAAGTAACTGCAGTGTGAAATGGCAAACTGTTATAATTTCTGGCTGTTTCATTTTGAAATTATAATTGAATAAACTTTTCTGCACTGTGAAGGAACTTCGTCATTTCAAGTCCAATGCTAGAAAGCTGTAATGGCAGCACACAATAGTGGATGCAGAAGTTTCTCAGTTGCATTCTGAGCAGGTGCAGAAGTGAAAAGTACATTATCGAATGTTGCTAAGTGTTCAGCTGCCCATGGAGTAGAAAAGGAACACAGCAAGAGAAAACTATGGCTTTTCTGCGTCTTCAATATATGAAGACTGGACAGAAACAAGAAGAAAAGTCAGAAGACTGAGAGAGGATCCTTGTTATAAAGAGATAAGTGGAAGTTTTTGAAGTCATTAATTCATATAGGATTTATTTCAGTTAAGACTGAAAAGGAACTTTATTGCTTTACAGTTCATATCGAAATGGGCCCAGTAAGATTCTGGGTCTGATATGTGATTTCTAGCTATTATTTCTTCAGAAGCTTTCACATAAATGACAGAGTTGTTCTGAAGTGTTAAAACTATTGATATAGTCCTATTGTTACGTTCATGTGAAAAGTGAAGTTATAGAAGTGCACTGGACAAAGCCAAGATAAGTTTTCTTTGGTATTCTGTGATTTTAAGATGCAATAAGAATTTGACTCTTGTTGCTGTCATATAGAGAGCAGTTGTTTTGTCATGTCAGTCTTTCTCCTGTATGAATTCAAGAAGGAATGAAAGTTCTATAGGAGGCAAGAGATTAAGGTTCCAGGAATTTTGAACATATGGGACAATACCTGTTAGTTTGTAATAGAAAGGAGGATATGTAGCAAGATTGTTTTTCATGTTGCTTGAAGTTGCAGTTTGAAGAATACACTGGCATTTGCATAGTAGTTAAGTAGTTTATTTAATGTTGTATAAATTTGTGTTTTTGTAAATTAAAGATTTTTATTTTGGTTAAAAAGAGTGAAGACTTAATCTCTTAATAAATTAATTAATAAATTATTAAAAGATTAAGTTACAAATAAGAGATCCTGGGGTACAAATCTGTGCAAAAGATAGATTTAGCAGTTCAGTTAAAATGTATTCTTTTTATTTTGAATTTAAGAGCTTTTAACCAGAGTGTGCGAGGAAAGTAAATATACCCTTCCACTCACTCACTCACACACATACACACACAACAGCTGCCATACAAAGACTATTACTGATATCAGTGAATTATATATGAATTATATTATTAATGAATTGAATGAATTGTTTTTAATAGTAATTCCTACACAACAATATGCTGATCAATCCATGGCACATTAGTACCACATACATTATATTTTTAGGAAACAAATAAGAAGGAAACTATTCCAAAAGACAGCAGCAGAAGGAATGATTGAAGAAGAATAAAAATTTGTTCTGTGAGTTTGGAGCTGAATTATAAAGCATCGAATAACACTGTATATTTTAACATGTGTTTAGAAGAGTAGGAAATCATGAATACCCATTCTGAAAACCAGTGACTGTAGAAGTTGAACAGAAAAAAAAAAGGAATGCATATGCAAAAGAGAGTGAAATGAAATGATGAAAGACACATAAGGATGCAGCGTTGAGCAACAATGGAAAAGTGCATAAGATGAAAAGGAAAATATGCTGTGAAGCAAAAAAATGCAATTAAGAAAAAAATTTAAATGGTGTGCTAACAATACATTAAAGATACCAAGAAATTATATACTTGGTTTTAATCCTTTACCCAAGGAAGCAAAACAATGTTTTGCATGTGAAATATATTCATTTCTGAGCTACTTGTATATTGAGGTTAGTGACTTTGCACCCCTCCATGTGGGACACCTGTTCATGATAGAGGGGACCACCCAGTGATGGTACTGGCCCTTTTCATTCTTAATCTTTTTCTTTGCTTTTCTTCCCGTATTCTTTACTCTACTTCTGAGTCTTTTTCACTATCCTTTTTCCAGACCACCATCACTGGGATCCAACGCCCTGCTGCCATGCGGTGCAACCCATGACATCCGGAAAGGGGGATCTTAGTAGTCTTAGTAGTCTACTTTGACCCCTGCTTCGGCAAGAAGGGTGGTCCTGGATGGCCCAGCCAGGTTCAATCGGCTAGTGGGCTTGCCTGCAAGAGTCAACGGTGTTGTAGTAAGTCTCTCACCCCATTATCTGGGGTCGGGATCCTCGACCTGCTACAGTGCCGGTATGGCGTTCCACTCCTGAGCGCAGTCTTTGCTTGCACACATTGATGCCCACTTTGGTAGTGGGCGTCAATGTGTGGCTCCATGGTGGGTAGGGAGCTCTGGCACCGAATTAAAAATTCCTTAAATATGAATTCTTCATTCTCAAATGTTTCAGGGACCCTAACAAAGTCCCAACCAGGTACTGATAATATAGACAGCATATGGAAACAGAAGTAAGAAACAAAAGATATCGGATACTAACATAAATGTACCAACCTTTTTAATCGTTCATGCAACAGGTGAAAAACCAATTGGGAAAATGTCACCCTTCTTTATCCAGAAAGGTTTAGAAGGATTGGCAGGACCTCCCAAAACTGTCAAGAAATTGCGTTCTGGTGATATCCTATTGGAAACAATGTGCAAACAACATTCCGAGAAACTACTGAGAACAACGACAATGGGTAGAATACAAATTGCAGTAACACCTCACAGAACACTCAATTCCAGTAGAGGAGTAATATCAGAATGGGATCTCCTTGATGTTCCTGATGAGGAAATATGTTCAGAGCTTAAAGATCAAGGAGTGACAGGTGTGAGGTGCATCCTGATATGCAGGGATGGTCGCCTGGTCTCAACCAAGAATATCATCCTTACTTTTGATACACCTAGGCCTCCGACATCTGTAAAAGCAGGGTATCTCAGTTGTCCTGTTAGAATGTACATCCCTAATCCGCTGAGATGCTTTAAATGTCAAAGATATGGACATGCCCAAACTGTCTGTCATGGTTCTACTACCTGTGCCCGATGAGGTAGTAAAGAACATGATAATAAATCTTGCTGTGAAAAAAAAAAAGCTAAATGTGTCAACTAAATGTGTGGGAGATCATCCAGCATACTCTCGTGCATGTCAGAAATGGAAAGATGAAAAAGAGATACAAAAAATTAAAACAGAACAAAACATATCAGGATGCAAAAAGAAAGCTAGCCACCATTACATCTGTTCTACGACCCTCTTATGCTGAAAAAGTAACAATTAAAAAAGTGCCAACAGCAACTCAAACATGTATGTCTATTCGACCATTTGATAATTTCACCATACCTGAACTTTACGATCGCAAGTGCTTCTCTGTTGAGCGCATTAATCACAAGACCTATGGCATTACTCCAGAGACAAACAAAAATGGTCCCATTCAATGAAAACTCACCTGTCAAAAAAAATTATGGTGGAGACTTCAATCAAAGATAAACCACCAGACACTCGCACAGAAAAAATGGATACCTCGATACCCACTGAAAGCAAACTAAGCATACCAACTGACCCTAACGCATTTGATGTTTTGAACACTATACCAGAGGAAGAGATGGATACTGGCTGTCCATACTTCCCTAAAACAGTGAATAAATATAAATCTGACTTATAAATGAAAATATAAATATGAAATATAAAAAATAGGAAAATTTTTACAACGGAACTGGCGTGGGATCCGCCAGAATATTGACGATATCAAGATGTTGTTGCAGAAACACAAACCTTTCTGTTTCTGTCTACAGGAAATTTATTTAAGACCCAATGAGGACCGTACCTTTAGGAATTTCACTGTTGTACATAAGGATAGAACTGGAGATGGTCTTGCTCATGGAGGAGTAGCTATCCTAGTGGGCAGTCATTCTCCTTTCCATCAGGTCCAACTTAATACTTCTCTGGAAGCCGTAGCGATTTGCTTCTCTGTGGGATTTCTTATTTACAGTATGTTCAATTTATTTACCACCAAATGCCGAGTTAAATGAAATTGATCTTGATAACCTTATCTCGCAACTGCCTGAACCCATACTTCTGATGGGTGACTTTAATGGTCACAATACTCTATGGGGTAGTGTCAACACTAATAGACGAGGTCGAATCACTGAAAAAATTCTTGATAATAATAACCTTTCCCTTCTAAATAATAAACTCAATACTTTCTTCCATATGCCTACCTGCTCATATTCTGCAATTGATCTTACAATCTGTTCCCCTTCCATTCTTCCACTGCTCATGTGGGACGCTGAAGAGAACATATATGGAAGTGATCACTTTCCTGTTCTTTGTACAATGTCTTCACAGGAACCATGTTCACCCACACGGATACCTATATGGAAAATGGACCAGGCTGACTGGAACACTTTCTCTCATCTTGCAAAATTTGATGCTGATGCCATCAGTCAAACACCTATCAATAAAGCAGTAAAATATATAACAGAATGCATTGTCCAGGCAGCAACAACCTCTATCCCAAAAACATCATCTCGATTTCCAGTCTATCCAAAACCTTGGTGGAACCCAGAATGTCAGGCAACCAAAAAAGATCAACACAGAGCATGGAGCTTATTTCATAGATACCCCCGTCACATCAAATTTAATAACTTTAGAGCATGCTCGAGCCAAAGCACGTTATGTAAGACGTCAGAGTCAAAAACAATCATGGATCCAATTTCCTACATCAATTGATCAAATGACCGTCCAAAAATTGTATGGGGTAAAATCCGGAAAATGAAAGGCAGATATAGTACACATTGTTTATCCACCTTAGACTATAATGGAAGTGTTCTTGCTGATCCCAAAGCTATTGCAGATACTTTGAGAGAAACTTTTGCTAAAATCTCAGTGACAACTTCATATTCTCCAGAATTTTTAATACTGAAAGAGCAGCAAGAGAAACAAAGGCTTAATTTTTCTACCAACATTCTTCAGCCATATAATCAGCCATTTGTCAAGAAGGAACTTAAAAGAGCTCTCCTACAATCTCACCCTAGTGCAGTAGGACTTGATGACATCCATTATGAAATGATAAAACATCTACCATAATTTTTTATGGATCTTCTTCTTTATTATACAATAGAATACTTGCAGAGGAAGAGTTTCCAAATGCTTGGCATAAGTCAATTGTCATTGCTATCCCAAAACCAAGAAAACATCCAACACAAGCAAATAATTATCAACCCATTGCTCTGACCAGCTGTCTTTGTAAGATACCAGAGAAAATGGTTAATGCCAGACTTTTCTGGTATTTAGAAAGCAACAGTCTTCTTTCCAATACACAATGTGGTTTCCGTAGACATCGATCAACTTTAGACCATTTAGTTCGGTTAGAAACTTGTATAAGAGACGCATTTCTGAAGCGAGAACATCTTGTCTCTAGTTTTTTTGACATGGAAAAAGCTTATGACACAACCTGGAGATATGGCATATTAAAAGACCTCTATAACCTAAGTCTCAAAGGACACCTCCCTATATTTATTAAAAACTTTCTGTCCAGGCGAACTTTCCAAGTCAGAGTGGGAAGTACACTATCTCCACCATATCTTCAAGAACAAGGTGTTCCCAAGGCTCTGTCTTAAGTGTAACCCTTTTTGCTATTAAAATCAACTCAATCATTGAACAGCTTCCTCCCACTGTAGACAATGCTCTATATGTTGACGACTTCACAATTTACTGTTACTCACGTAACATGAGGGTAATTGAAAGACAACTTCAGCAAGAAATTGATCATGTCTCTCTGTGGGCTCTTAATAACGGGTTTAGGTTTTCAACAGAAAAAAGCGTCTGTGTACACTTCTGTCGAAAATGCACCCATCACCCAGATCCTGAACTAAGAATGGGACCTACTGTTATCCCAGTAACTACAGAAACCAAGTTCTTGGGACTTATCTTTGACAGAAAACTCACATTTCTAGCACACATTCATCAACTAAGAAAAAAGTGCAAAAGAACTTTGAACCTCCTTTGCACTCTATCCTCTGCTGGGTGGGGTGCTGATCGAGCTTCATTGCTCCATCTTTATCATGCACTTATACGTTCAAAGCTGGATTATGGGTCCCAAGTCTATGGTTCGGCAAGACTGAGTAACCTATGATGGTTGGATTCCATTCATCATCAGGGTATACAGATAGCTACTGGTGCCTTTCACACCTCACCCACTCCAAGTCTCTATGTAGAAGCAAATGAACCAGCTCTATCACTTCAACGGAAACAGTTGTCTCTTAATTACGCCCTAAAAATAAAATCTCTCCCAGATCACCCTACATGGAATAGCATCTTCTCTCTGCACTGGGAAGCTCAATATCACACACACATTAAACTGCTATACGTCCTTTTGGTATGCATATTAAAGAAACTGTGCAAGCTGTTAGTATAAATTAGCTACACTAAACATGACAGCATTCCTCCATGGCAGGTTTGCACACCATCCTGCAACCTCTCACTTTGTCAGCTACAGAAATCATATACCCCATCATCCATTTACCTGCAATTGTTTAATGCACACAGAGCAGCACACGCTGATTTCTTACCCATCTATACTGATGGTTCAAGAACTAACACCTCTGTTGGCTGTGCTGCTGTGTTTCCTGACATTATCTCAAATCAGATCCCACCCAGACTGTAGTAATTATACAGCAGAGTTACATGCCGTTCAGTTTGCACTTGTGCACATAAAAGAAAACTGCTACCAAAAGTGTATAATTTATACAGACTGATTGAGCTCTTTACAGGCTATCCCCTCTCCTATGTATAATCCACATCCAGTACTTTATGAAGTGCTACACCTGCTTCACAAAATGAAAATCCTTAATTTCGGTGTTTGGTTCTGCTGGATTCCCAGCCACATCGGAATCAAAGGAAATGAGGCTGCAGATGCAGCTGCTAAATCAGCCCATACCTTCTCCACATACTATTTGACAGCTCCATATACAGACTACAGACAACTTATAAGATCAAAACTAATTGCTTAGTGGGAGTTAACATGGCAAGAAACATCAACAAACAAATTATATAACATTAAACCTGAAATTAAACACTGGCATTCTAATCAACGTACAAAGAGAAGGGAGGAGGTTGTCCTTGCTAGGCTCTGCATAGGTCACAGTCACCTTACGCATTCTCATTTACTAAGAGCTGATTACCCTCCCATATGTGAAAAAATGCAACACACATCTCATTATTTATCATATTCTGGTAGATTGTCAAAAATTTACACGAGAGAGGAATGAAATTTTCACCTATCTAACCAAGCCATATACACTCAGGGAAATGCTAGCAGACGACTCAGGCAAATTGCATGATGTTTTTAATTTTTTTAGAAAGAATTAATTTGTACAAACACATTTGACCATAAATTTGGTTATATATAAATACTTATTTTTGCTTAACTTAAATTTTATACATATATATTATTCATTAGGTTAAATCTGACCAATTATGTATTACCATGGGCCTTGATCTTGTATATTTGTATCACCCTGCTGTAATTTTGTTAATATGTAAATACCATAATGCTAAACTTAAATTTTATGCATCAATGCTGTATAATAATTCCTTTCTGACCCTTTAAGTATTAGTATAATAATGTTTGTTGTAATCTTACTAGATGTAGACACTGCTTTCCTCGACTTGTTTTGTATATACATATGTTAACCTATAGCTATCTATTTATGTACTGCCTGAAACCTCTGCAGCAATTTTGTTTATATGTAGATACTGCATTACTTAACATACATTTTGTGTATACATCTTATTTACTACTTTATTTTTCGAATAATCATGTAGTGCTGTAGGACATCTTACCTATTTGTGTACTTTCTAGTAATTCTGTTTATATGTATTCTAAATTCTGTTTATACTGCATTGCTAAATTTAATTTTCATCCATGCATATTGTATAATAATCCCTTTTTGCCTATTTTTGTACTGCTATAAAGACATCTATTATAATTTTACATATATGTAGATACTGCATTCCTTGGCTTAGTGGTTCATATATTAACTTATATTGTTAACTATATTTGCACTACTGTAATAACCTCTGACCTTGTGTGTTGCTGTGCCCTCTGCAGCAGTTCCGTTTACCTAGAGATGCTGCTTTGTAAAACTAGATTCTTGTACAGACATATTGTTTACAATTTTCTGTAAATGCTAATGTTGTAACCTTTAGTATGGCACAGGATGACCTTTGTAGTTTTTGTGCCAAATAAACTATAAACCAACCAACCAGGTAGTGACTTTGCATCACTTCCCTTAGTAGAATGCATCACTTCCCTTAGAAGCAAAACAGTGCAAAACACTGTTTTGCTTCCTTGGGTAAAGGATTAAAACCAAGTATATAATTTCTTGGTATCTTTAATGTATAGTAGAACCAAGGTGTACTAACTGAAAAGAAGTTTATTGAAAAATAGATCACTCTGATGAGACGTTAAATGTAGAGAAAAAAATATATCTGAACACAAGAAGTGCAATAATGGAGGACAATATTTACGTTATTATAATAAGCACGACTTTAAATATTACATTACAACCATTATCTAAAAATGAAATAAATATAACGAGTGGAAAGGCATGTGGTAATGATAACATAGTAATAGAAATGCTTATGACAACCAAAGAATTTTCACTTCTTTACTATTAAGCCCAGTTCTTTGTAGTGCTGCTGTTTCCTTTCCAAGACCATCCCACCATCATCTCCTCATCCTGAGCTTTTCTTTTTTTTTGGTATCCAGTTCTTTACTTTCTTTGGCAATCTGTTATCGTGCATTCTTTCTACATGATTTTTATATTCTTTCCATTCTGAGATCTAATCATTAGCTGTATTTTACAATTTTCTCTGATTTGTGAATTCCTCATTTTGTTAGCTTTTGTTAGAATTTTTAACTATAACAAAAAACTAAGCTCCTACCTCTATTGTCAAATAGAGTTAGAAGCATGAAAACATTCAAAGAAAATGGTTTTGCTATTTGGAAAAGTGGACTAGAGAAAATTAACATTTAAAGAAAGGAAATCAATAGTTAAGGATGGTTATTGACATCTGTAGAAAAACAGATAAAAAATAATCTGACAGGATAGGGTAGAGATTTTTTAGCTCAAGATGAACAGGAAGAGATTCATTGGAAATTCTGAGATGATAAATCATAGTTAACATATGCAAAAATGTCACCAAGTAGAAGAAAGGAAGTGGAAGCTGAAATTTTAGGTACCCTCTGGCGAAATGTAGATTTATTTTCAGATTACAGAATTAAATGACCATATTCAGTAAGATGACACAGTGGTATTATCTTTGATGGACAGCATATTTTAGTAATCTACTTAGTTATTAGGGGTGCTTAAAGGTCAAAGCTTTATAACTGAGAGGAAACCTCCACATAGCTTTTAGAGGAATGTAGAGAACTGACCAGGGCTTGTGACCTAATGTCCAATCCTCACCTTCTCATGGTGCACCCTGTTAGGTATCTACCTGGATACTGAACAAACGAGGATGGGCTGGCAATTTGGAATTTAGCTGACCAAATTGTATTCTTATTGGCTTAAACCAATATGGAAAATGATGGTACAACATGACAAAATTTCATGCCGGCTGGGGCGATGCCAGGTTAAACAAGGCTCCCGTTGTTTTCGCCAGGGAACCATGCTGAACATTGAAAAGTCAGTTACTGGAACAAATCTGAAAGCACACCCCAAATCAACATCACCAGAGTTAAAGATCAGTACTATCAACATAAGAAGCCTGAATAGCAAAGAAATGGAGCTAGCTGAAGAATTAGATAAGTACCAGATTGACATAATAGGGGTGAATGAAACAAAAAAAGACAAAAACTGGCAAGATCTTTCTGAGCAATAAATACAAAATGTTATATTCAGGAAATGACAATCAAGGAAAAGAAGGAGTAGCCATAGTATTCAACACAAAATATGAGGCTAATCTTCTTGAATGGCAGGCAGTCTAAAGTAGAGTGATGTGGGCAAATATCAGAATGGGGAATTGGACAATGAGACTTATTTGTGCCTATGGTACCACAGAAGGTTCTACTAAGGTAGAAGTGGAGGAATTTTTTGATGCTTTAGAAAAAGCAACTGACACAATGAAAAAGGAAAAGTTGGTCCTTGTTGGGGATCTAAATAGCAGAGTAGGAAATGATTGTCAGACATACAAAAATATTTTGGGAAAATTTGGAGAAAAGAGCAAAGCTAATAATAATGGCAAATATTTGTTGCATTTCTGCTCAGGACATGGACTGGTTATTACTAACACCATGTTCCAACATAAAAATGTGCATAAATTCACATGGAGAGTGAGGAGGCAAGGAATAAAAAAAGTCTCATCGACTATGTTATTGTTGATAGTGATGTTTTCTTCCTGGTGCAGGACACCAGAGTGTACAGAGGATTTGAAATTGGAAGTGTTCACTATTTAGTCTTGAGTAGGATAAAATTGAAATTCATATTGAAAAGAATAACATGTAAGAAAGTTTTAAAGCGAATAAAAGTTGAGCAGCTCTCAGATGTGAACTGTAGACTAAAATACAGAAAGATTATTGAAAAGAAAATGAAAGAGTTTGAGAACAGGAATCAAACCTTGGAGATTCAGTGGCAAACTCTGAAGAAAACATTGATTGATTCTGCCAAAGAGACATGTGGTGAGGTTGTGTGCAAGGATTAAAAAAATCAGAACTCCCTGGTGGACACAGGAAGTTAAAGAGGCAGTGAAGGAAAAGAAGAAAGCATATCAAAAGTTCCTGGCAAATAAGTCAGCTTTTACTCTTAGAGAATACAGAGATAAATGTAAGAAAGCTAAACAGTGTGTAAAACTAGCTAAACAAAAGTCATGGGAGGACTTTGGCAAGAATATAGAAAATAAATATCAAGAAGGTGGCAAAATATTCTGGAGGTTGTTCAAGAAGCTTAGGAATGGAGGAAAGAGTGCTGTAAAAGGAGTTAGAGATGATAAAGGTGACATGAAAATGAGAGAAAAAGATATTCTTGAAGTATGGGGTAATTACTTTGAAAAACTGCTAAATGAAACAAGCAGTGATGACAGCACAGTGATAAAAAACACTGACCAGGCATGCAGTCAGGAATACATATCCATACTTGAAGTAGAAAAAGCCATCAAAGGCTTGAAATGTGGAAAGGCAGCAGGAGTAGATGATATTCGACCAGAAATGCTGAAGTATGGTGGTATAAAAGTCTTACAGTGGCTGCACTGCATAGTTCAGAAAGCCTGGACAGAGGGACGAATTCCCGATGATTGGAGTAGAGCTCTAATAGTACCCATATATAAAAAGGGAAATAAAACTGAATGTAAGAATTACAGAGTTATTTCCCTACTGAGTGTTCCTGGCAAGATTTATACAAGTATACTTGAGAAACGGTTGAGAAGAATTGTGGAAGAAAAGCTTGTTGAAGAACAAGCCGGATTCAGGCCAAATAGAGGCTGTCAGGATCAGATCTTCCCTTTAAGACAAACAGTTGAGAAAGCACAGGAAAATAACAACGATCTGTATTTAAGTTTTGTCGGTCTGGAAAAGACATATGACAAGGTGCCAAGAGAGAAGCTATTCAATACGTTACAATTATATGGTGTCAATGAGGCATTATATCAAGCAATACTTAGTCTTGATTTGAGCTGTAAGTCAGCAGTTAGAATTGAAGGAAGTACAGGAAGATGTTTTTATGTTAAATCTGGTGTCAGACAAGGATGCAAAATTATCCCTTCTGTTATTCATTATCTATATAGATCACATTATGAAGGAAAGTGGTATTAAGAATGATATCAATTGGAGATTTTAATGTCAGCTCTTTGGTTTATGCAGACAATGTTATACTTTTAAATAAATCCGAAGTTTGCAAGATTCCCTGACTAAATTGATTAACTGTTGTAATAGATATGGTATGAAGGTCACCATTAAAAAGACAAAGACAATGAAAATAGGTAGAATTGTTGAAAATGTCAACTGTGTTGTGAATGGGGATCCTGTGGAACAAGTAAAACATTTCAGTTATTTAGGAACGATTTTTACTGAAGATGGTAAATTAAATATGGAAATAGACAGCAGAATCAACAAAGCTGGTATGGCAGGCAGTCAATTGAATAAATTCATATGGAATAAGAGAGAAATTAGTCAGATCACTAAATTAGCTGTATAAAAGACAGTGTTCAAACCAGTTTTAACTTATGGATCTGAGAACTGGGTCAGAAGTAAAACACTTGATCAAGAGACCACAAATATGAGAGTCCTGAGAAAGATTAGAGGCGTGAACAGATGGCATCAATGGCAATATCATATTAAAAATGAGGATATTTAAAAAGAACTTGACATTGTCAGCATCCAGGAATGCGTTAGCAGAGCTAATCTCAGGTGGTATGGTCACTTAAACAGAATGGGCGAGGAAAGATTAGCAAAACAAATGTTCTCTGCCAGGTTGGCAGGAAAACGACCCAGAGGAAGACCAAGATATAGATGGATTGATACAGTACAAAGTGCCTTAGAGGATAGAAATATAAGATCTGATAATGCTGGAGTCTTGACAAGTAACAGACTGATTTGGAGGAAAATTGTAAATAGGAAGTTAGTAATGATGTAATTTTTTCATGTAGTACTATCATATCCTGTACACCCCTTGATGATGACTTAGTTATTATCAAGATGATGATGACTTAGTTATTACAATAAAGTGACTGCTTCATTGGACAAAGGAGACAGATACACAGTAGTATACTTAGATTTTGCAAATACTTTTGATAGATTAACACATAAATTACCAATCAAACTAGAGCAGATGAAGTTGGATATTAGACTAATGCATTGGACTGGAGAATGGCTATCTGATAGGTATTGAAAAGTTGTTTATGGGGGAGCAATATTCCAGAATGGGAAAATCACTAGTGATGTGCACCAGGGGTCTGTTTTAGAGCCACTGCTGTATAACCTGTATGTTAATGATATTGGGGAAAATTGTTGGCAGATGATGCAAAGTTGGGATGAACCAACTTTGAAGACTAGGTCAGATGTTCTGGCCTTACAAGAAGACTTGATAGTCTGAGTGAATGGGCATGGGAGTGGGGATGTTCAATGTTGCAAAACGTAAAGTTTTAAAATTTGGAAAACAAAGATGGGATGTAGAATTTACACTTGGTGATGATATATTGTTTGAGGTGGAGAAAATATGAGATCTTGGAGTGATGGTTCACAAGGATCTAAAATTTAGAGGACACATTTCCAAAACTGTGAGGAACACACAACAAAATTCTGGGAATGATGCAGAGGACATTGACTTGTAGAAATAAGGAGATTCTGGTTCAATTGTATAAGGCTCTAATTAAGCCACACATGGACTACTGTGCACAGATTTAGTCACCTGGTTTGCAAAAGGATGAGGAGATGTTGGAAGTCCAGAGGTGACTGACTAAGGTAGTTTCTGAACTCTGGAATGTTGAATATGAGGAAAGGTAAGGTTGAGAAAGTGCAATTTGCAGAGTCTAGTGGATAGGAGGATGAAGAGTGTTATGGTAGATATACAAGTTGGTAAGGAGTTATAGGATCATGTTGAAGTGGTTTTTGATAAAATGGTGGGAGATCAGAGTAGAACAAGAGGACATCCCTGGAAGCTGTATGGGGGGGCGGGGGGTGAACAAGGATGTGAGAAGCTGGTTTTTTTTGCATGCAGAGTTGTGAATGATTGGAATGCCTTGTCTGAGAATGTGGTCTCTGCAGAGAAATGGAATGTGTTTAAGGGAAGGTATGATGAACTATGTGTATGACAAAGGGACCTATTAGACGAGTCTTGGACTCTGTTGGATCTTAGGATAATAATAATCTAGAAGGACCAAGTTATTGAAAATATAGTACGCCCACAGATACGCGACCCTTCGACACTTCTGCTCATGTCAAAAGAAGGAGAATCCATTCCGATAATAGGGTAAGCAATCCGTATTGTGGGATGAGTGATTATTATTACACGTCGGAAAATTAACTTCTCTTTTATGATCATTGTGGTTTTTAAAGTGGTGACTATTTTGCTTGTATGACAGTTGAAAAATGTTACGTATAAAGCACACGATTTCGCATGTTGGTGACCAATTCGTACATCACCTTATTTCTTTCTCCCCTTCAACAAGAATTGACTCTTCTTGGCAGTCTGCCAACGACAGCTCTCGCTTCTGTGGTCGGACTATACGGATATTTATTATTCCTTCATAAAACATTTTTGTCACTTTTTACGATGGCCAAAACAAACTCGAGCATGAATACAGATGAATTTCTTATATCAGAAACTTTCAATGTTATAGCACAAACCTGTGTCTGTTACTAAGATAAGAAAGAGCCTCTGTAGCTCAGGTACAGATGAACCCTTTGGTTGGAAAGATCTGGGTTCAAATCCCATCTATGACATGAGGAACCTTTATTAGGTGTTTTCAATCAAATGTAAGTTAGCCGGTCTCATACAGAGGTGGAGAGTTTCCTCTCAGAAACTTGGGTTCTTCATCCCTCAAAAGAGGCAAACCAGCCCTGTGAACACACAGATTTATAACCATAAATACTTGCCCTTAAGAGATTCAGCAGAGAAATGGCAAGCTATGTGCATTAATTGTCTAAAATCCCTAAATAGGGGACTCAACCCATCTTAGACAGACGAGAATTGGATAAATGAATGGATGGAAAGAAAGGTAATAAATATCAATTATGTTTTCTTCCTTTCTGAAATACATAATCAAATTCTCAGATTTATCATTAATAACTTACAAAATTCTCAAATCCTGTAGTACCATCAATACACTGGGGTCCAAAACCTACGAACAAACACTATTTCTGAAGATTAAAACTGCAAATTCAAAATCGGCTTGTGGCAATTTGTAAAACTGACGATTTCGAGTAGAAACAAGGTAATATCCAAATTTTTGAATCGCACACAAAGGGGTCACATGATAGAACTCAACAGGATAAAAAGCAAAAGGCAGCATTAAACATTTGAAGGAGGTGCTTTCGTGAAGGAATAATTACAACTTTGATGTCATGTAATGTCTCAAAGACATCTAAATGATTTCAAGTGGGAAAGAATTATTGGAAAGCTTGAAGACCACAGAATTATTATTATTATTGCCATAGAGTTTGGAATCTCACATAGCATTGTATCCAGACCTGGGCAGCAATTTACACCAATGGAATGCATCCCAAACATTTGCTAAGAGATTGCCCCCCCCCCCATGTTTTGGTTATATCAGCAAAATGTAATCAACGCACCATGGAAGATCAGTTTTCATGTCAGCTTCATTCAAGCAGAGGTACACGGATATCTCATTAAACTGAGGCAAGATATCTGACAAGTAGGCCTAAAAGCCCAAAGGCCTGTAGTCTGTGTCCCTTTATTCACAGCTCATTGTAGAGAGCATTTTCAGTGGTGCTGTATCCACAAAAACTGGAAAAAAACACCAATGGGCTAATGTATCCTTTACAGATGAGAGTCATTTTATTAGTCTTTCCTCCGATTCTTGATTTGGCATTAAACTGGTACTGCTTACCACCATGAGAATGTGCTTGAAAGAGATAGACACGGGGATGCCGAGGTGTGGGAAAGCATTATGCTTAATGGATGCACCAAGCTACAAGTGTTGGAAAAAAAAAAACTGACAATGACTGGTGAACAATATTGCAACAAGATTCAACGTCATTTTCGACTGTTCCATGGTGCTTTAAGCAAAGAATTAATTTTTATGGATGACAATGCCACACCACACCATACATGAAGAGTGGAGATACATATGGAGACCAAGAATATTAACTGAATTGAGTGGCCAGCTCTCTCCTCAGATCTCAATTCCAAACAACACATTTGAGATACAATAGAGAGATGTGTTTCCTGCTTGAAATTCCCCTCCAGAAAACAAAGGCATTTTCCTCAAAACAGTTTGCCTCAAGAACTCCTGAATCACTTGGTGCTAAGCATGGTACAGCATTGTGAGAGCTGTATCACAGTTTGGGGTGGACATATTCCATACTGAAATGTCTCTCTGCATAGTTTTATGTAAGCACTGCACATTAATTTCTTAACTACATCCTTAGGAAATTTGTAACTTTTGCAAAAAATATTGCAATTTAATTTTTGTACAAAATTTATAATACATTTTTTGTGTAATATTAGTATTCTGGCAATAAATTTATGTCCACATTTGGCTATAGTCATGAAAATGTAGTTCGTCCTTAGCTTTTGGACATCTGGGTATATCCTTGTACAGTGAAGGTATACAGAATGCTATGGCAGGACTACAGAAAAAGTTTACATTATTACAGTAAAACTTGTCCAAGGTGGAATGTGAATAAGGCGGAAACTTGCTCAATGTGAACAAATTATATAGTCCCAGCCAAAAGAATAGGCATTACAGTGTTATTTATTTTGTATAATGCGGAATCTGCCCAACGTGGAAACGGAAAGCAATATTTGAAGAATTTATTAAAAATTATTTGTATAAAGCAGAAAGTGTTTTAAAAATACACCTATATTTATTAGGTTTTGGCACTTGTGTTGCTTTTACTATTTGTTTCAGAATTAATATTGGTCAGTTTCCGGTATCGAGTTTCCAGTAAGTCTAAACATTTCAGTAACCCGAAATTCAACAAATCGATCAGTTCATATTTTGCATCATGGCTAAATTGTACGTGCCGTTGTAGCTAAACAAAAAAAGTCAAAGTCATTGAAGCTAAAGAAAAGGATAAACTCATGGGATGGGAAATAATGATGTGGTTTAAGTGTGGCAAAACGCAAGTACACAACACAACAAAAGGATAAAATAATGAACGAGTGGCTGCATGGAAACGGTCGAATGAAGAAGAAGGCAAAGGTAACCGGCAACAAGGAAATCAATGAGATAGTGTGAGAGTGGTTCATGAATGCAAGATCAAAAAACATTCACATATCCAGTCCAATGGTCCAAAGTGAAGCTCTCGCAGTAGCCAAATCTCTCAGGAATGATCAGTTTAAGGCATCTACAGGATGGTTGGATAGTTTTAAGTAGAGGCACAATATTGTGTGGAACGAAGTTCGTGTGGAATCTAAAGATGTGGATGAAAGTGTAGTGAGTGAGTAGAAACCAAAACTGCTAGAATTGATTTCACCATATGAGCCTAAAAACATTTACAATGTGGACGAAGCAGGATTGTTTTTTCAGACATTACCAACAAAATCACTCACGGTTAAGGAGAAAAGTGTACCAGGAACAAAATGTCCAAAGAAAGACTTACAGTGTTACTGTGTGGAAATATTGTGGGAGGAAATGGAAAAGCCTCTTGTGATTGGAAAAGCTGCAAAACCAAGATGTTTCAAGAACCTGAAAATTAATAATTTACCAGTGATTTGGAGAAACAATAAAAAAGCTTGGATGACTGCAGCTACAATGGAAGAATGGTTAAACATGTTCAATGCAAAAATGAAGAAGAAAAATAGAAATTTCATCCTTTTTCTTGACAATGCTACCTGCCACCCAAAGGTAACACTTTCAAATGTGAAAATCGCCTGGTTCCCAGAAAATGCAACAAGTGTATTACAGCCCATGGAGTGTGTTATTTACATATTCAAATCGCACTACAGACGATTTCTGATGCAATCTTTATTTCGAATGTAGAAGAAGCCGATAGCTCTTAAACATTAGCAAGATCTGTATCGGTTCTGGATGCTGTGAATTGGATTGGGTTGGCAGTGAAGAAAATTAAAGCAGAAACAGTAAAAAAGTGTTTTGCTAAAGCTGGGTTTGGGTAAAGTGATGTGGCAGATAATTTGGAGGAGGCGAGTGAAAACATTGCTGCAATATCCAATCTCTGCCGAGGAAAAGAACTTTCCTATGATACAGAGAACTTTGTTCGGAGTGATGACCATCTAGCCACACATTACAGCTTTGAATCTGCTACAGCTCTTCTAATGGTAAGAAATACACAGTCTCGTGAAGATTTGGAGGATGAGGAGGAGGAAGAGGAAAAAGGAGGAGAAGCAGCAGAGAACAGGATATTTCAACGAAAATTCATACACATGAACAGGCTCTTCATTGCATCAGTAAAGTAATGCAGTCTGCAATTGATTCAAGCTCTTCCAGCCCTTTTTAACTATTGTATACAGTTATTCAAAAAGACATGATCACAAAAAAGTGGAAACGAGTTTCTTTGTTGGATCTGTGGAAGAAATCTCAATGAGTCGTATACTGGAAACGTGTAATGTGCAGTGTAATAGAGCATTAATACTTTAATAATATGTTATTATTATTATTATTTTAATAACATAGGTCTACAAGAATCACCTGCTTACAAGAGTCAGCGCTACCGATTTTCACTCATAAACAAGTATGTCTTTAAATCCATTAAAATATGATTTTAATGGATTTAAACCTTTTTTTTGCAATTTTGTATAATGCAGAAACTTGGCCAATGTGGAAAATATATTCGTTCCCTTGTGATTCCGCTTTGAACAAGTTTTACTCTATTAACTTCCTGTCAACAAATTTCCTCCAAATTAGCCTTATCTGACAGAACTCCAATATACTTTCACAGACTATCAAGTGGTTCTCATCTTTATCAGTTGATTCGTTCCTAGCTCGTGCTAGGATCTCATAAAATGGAAATTTATTTCTCATAGACTTAATGTTAAAAACAGAGGTTACATTCCCAACAATGAAATTTGACCATAGTAATGTTAAATAAAGGTCAATAAAATGATAGTTTATGCTTAAACAAGGATGTATTTATTTATCCAAAGAAATGAAATCATAGCCTTTAAAAATCAAAAAAATTAAAATAAAGAAATTATCAAATAAATTAAAAGAGAAATCATCAAATGCACACTCATTGATGGTTTGTCTTCAATGTTTCTTTTTATTAACATCACACTCATAATATTAATTCATTTTAACTTACTGTACAGTTATTAATAAGATGGATAAATGTAAAATAAGAGAAGGCCAAAAATTAAAAGCAATATGCTTGTAACTACTTTATTTTATGCGAGTCATACAATATGTCATACATATTAGTATGAAGTCTCATCTGCCTGAACACAGAGTAGTACTGTATCGTATAGATAAGTGCGTGGTTTGAAATGCTATATTTATGGATGTTTAGCATTTATTTATTATAATTAATGTTCATATTTTCAATTTTTTTTTGTTGTTGTTGGTACTTGAGAAAAAATAAAAGAAACCCTAAACCCAGGAACTCAAAGTGGAAACTGCCCGCATTTCGGTCTCCAAAGGCACTTTAAATTATATCAACTCACTTAGATCTTGGTCTTCCTATCAGTCTTTTTGCTACTATCCTAGTATCAAACCCTTAGTATGGAAACACCTGAGTTTGAATCCCATCCAGAATGTAAGCAACCTTTATAACATGTTTTTTTGTTCCATCTGAAGCTGAGTTAGCTGGTCTCATAGAAAGAAAGCAGGGTTTCCCTTTCCAGAAACTGGTTTTTCATTCTGCAAAACAGGCAAAGAGCACATGCACAATTTACAGTCATAATACACTGGACTCCTAGCCTTAGCTGTTTTGACAATAAATCAAAACCACCAACTGACTTGGTATTCAACATCTACTTCGCTAATCTTTTCCCTTTTCTTTGTCTAAGTGACCATACCACTTGAAATTAGCTGTGGTCCATCATTCCTGAATGCTAACAATGACGAATTCCTTTGTAATATCTTCATTAATACGATTCTACCAATCATGCCAACTGTTCATTCTCTTAATTTTTCTAAAAATTCTCATATCTGTGGTTTAGTCTGTTTAGTGTTAAAGCAAAATCTTTTTTTTCCCCCGTTTCTCGAATAAAAAACATCAATTATGTTTTCTTTCTTATTTTTTTCTCCTGTTTCTCGAATAAAAAACATCAATTATGTTTTCTTTCTTTCGAAAATAGTTATGCATTTTATAAAAGGTATTTTAGAAAAGAAATTATGTATTATCATAATATCTTGTTCATCGCTTGACAGTATAGTATCTTATCAACTGTATTAATTCTAATTTTTTTAACTTCTGATTTCTCCTGTATTCCATCAATTTATTCAGCTGACTCCCCATCATACTGGTTTTGCTTATTCTGTTGTCTAATTTGCCACCTTCCCTAAATAGTGTGCCTAAATAGGTGAAATAATTGTTCTACAAAGTCTCCATTCAGGATACAACTGATGTTTTCAATGTTCCTGTCTATTTTCATAGTCTTGTGTTCTTTATTGTCAATTTTTATGCTAAATTTGTTACAGCAATTATTCAATTTACTGAAAGAATCTGCAAGACTTGCACTAGATTTGTTTAGTGTAACATTCTCTTCATAAATTAAGGAGCTAAGATTAACATCTAATTCTGATATCAGATTCAATGTCACTTTCCTTCATAATGTGATCCATATATATGATGAATAACAGTGTGTGCTGTCATAACATCCCATACATCTTCCTGCATCTCCTTCTATTCTAATTGCTGATTCACAATTAGAATAGAACTCTATTCTAATTGTGAATCAGCAGTACAAAATCTTTAAATAAAGATTTTGTACTGCTCATCACAGCATCCCATTTACACCATATAACTGTAGTATTTTGAACAGGTTTTCTCTTGGCACCTTGTCAGAGGCCTTTTCCAGATCTATAAAACTTAAATACCAATCCTCATTATAGTCTCATGAGTTCTCAACTACTGTTTTAAAGTGAAAATCTGAACCTGACAACCTCTATTTCACACATGAATCCAGCTCATTTCTTCTCCAAGTTTTGAGTAAACAGTAACAAAATAAACAGCATCTTGTTTATTTGGGTAACTCTACCAAAAGAATTTCATATATAGATAAACTTTTGTGGCAGTTATTCATCTATAATTTTACAGCATAATTCATAACACCAAAAGTACAACATAAATAAGAATATTTTTAGCTGATTTTATACCCAGAATTCTCAGAGTAAAAACAGTGTCACAGTGTGTAAGCTCTAAGAAAATTTGTAACAGAGCATTTGTAAAAGAACTGAAGTCCTTCGGTGTTATTCTACTGCTGGATAAAATAAGTTTACCTGTATTAACTTGCTGTTTTAAGGATACGTGTGGCATAAGACGGAATGATATATGCACGTAAACACAAGAAAGATATTTAATTAACCAAATATTTCGGTCTGGAAATATTTGGTTAATTAAATGGTCTGCTATTTCCAGACCGAAATATTTGGTTAATTAAATATCTTTCTTGTATTTGCGTGCATATATCATTCTGTATTAACTTGATCTTAAAATGACTGTCTCCCAAATTTATGGTAAATTAATGCATCTCATACTTATTGCAATTTGGGTAGTATTTCAAAGTTGATGCTGATATCAAAATAGTTTTTTTTCAACTCAATGATTTCTGTGTAGCACCATCTAATCTTCTTGGGGGGGGGAACCTAAAGCATGGTCTGCCAGTCCCAAATTGTCATAATGATGGGTGCAAATCTTATGTTTTCTGAAGTGGATGTTGAAAAACTTCCAGTGTTTTGGTATATGGCATTTCACACACTCCTGGAAGTGATGAAGCATGAAGCTTATCCTTAAATGAATGGATGATGGTGGCTATTTAATATAGTTTAAATGTGGTGCGAAACCTATATTTATTAAGCATTCTGGCTACCTTTTTAAATGTTCTCCAGATATATGGGATTGTGATTTTCTGTTGTGGTCTTGTGTATTAAGAGAAGAGGACTGAAAATCATTTAGTATTTTATCTATTTTTGGGGGATTATATCCTATGAATAAAAATGTGTGAAGCACGTAGGTTCAGTGGCAAAGAGCAGCATCACTAGACCATTTAGATTTTTATTTAAATGTTAATTTAAACACGATAATAAATATCTATTATCATTTCATAACCAATGTTTGCTTTCAAAATTTTGAAAGTGATCAAGAGATTATTAAAATGAAAATCTTCTGCATGAGTTGCCTTAGGCTACCATATTTATTTCTAATTGTCACTTATCAGATGCCATGTAAAAACCCAAAATACCAAATAGTTCGCATTTAAAAGTTGTGTATTTTTGTAACTCTTACACAATGTATAAATTATAACGAATGAAGAAAAAAGCCTAAAAGACTTTGTCAAGTTGTCAAGTTTTTTTGACATTATAAGACAATATTTTTGACAATATAAGAGCTCTTGGCAAGGCCTTTGTCTTAGAATAATACCAAGTCTGTCCATGCCAGCCAAAGGGCTATATTTTCAATATTTAAAAGTTTCAATGCTTAAACTTAGTATAAAATAATAATGGATATTTATTATTTCAGTATGGCAATAACCCTTTTTAATAGGATTATTGCCTGACTGAAGTGTTTTAGGATCTGTTTCTTCATCAATAAATATATCTGTAGTGAATAATAAGCAAGGCAAGCTGCATTAAATTTTCAAAATAAACTTACCTTATTCTATTTGAACAAAATTTCTGCTTCTGTACTGAATTAATATATATTAATCTATGTTCTGATATATCTGGCTGTTCAGTAACTCCTGAGGTCTGGTCATCATCATCATCATCTATATAATAAATATAGGTTGTTACATATTTTCATATAACATTGTAATGTTTTTGTTCAAGTTACCTGTACAAAATTCATTAACTATGCACAGCTGTTTCAATATGAGCAATTTATGCAGATCATCTAAATTGGAACATTCCTCCACACTCCATCCTATTAATAAACTCAAAACTTTCATACCTGTCACATGATCGAAACAATTTTCTTGACTTATTAAATGATCTCAATCATCAAACCTTGAAATAATCAAACTTTCATTAACCAACCTCTGATTAGGTCAGTAGTTCTGATAAAGTATCATGTAATTGTACCTTCAATTATTTTGACCAGAAAACTGCTTTTCCACTATGGTTGTATAATTGAGGATAATTTCATCTAAAATTTTATGCAGACCTATTTTAATAAACATTCTTCTTGACAAATTTTCTGTGTGCTCTGCTCCTACCTTTTCTAGCTGACATTATGTCAAATGCAAAACACTGGCTTTTTTGTATATAGAATTCAAGATTTATGTATGCTGGTTTCCAGGAAATAAGGAAACAAAGAGAAAAATTAACTCAATAACTGTATGATAAATTTTTATGCAATTTGGTGAAAAGCAGTATAACATAACATGCGAAAGAAACACCCATAAAAATTGTAAATAATTTAATTCAGTAACAAATGGGTACATGAAGACAATAGTCAAGAACAGGAGGTCGAAATGAGATTATTAAAGTGCCTCAAAAAGAAACATGGTCACTCCTCACAATGATGTTTCATACTGTTTATAATGGTGTCCAAGAGCTCGGTTGGTAACAACCACTGCTCCTACAAAGCTCTCATAAGTCGCTCAAGATTTTGGGGAGGGGGAAAAGGGAGGGACAGCAACATATCTACCTAAAGCACCCCAGACATGTTCAACATAATTAAGATCAGGAAACTTGGCTGGCCAATCCATAAGTACGATAGTCTTCAAGATATTGGTCCGTAAGCTTCACTCGATGACGATGAGCATTATCGTCTTGTAAGACACGTCTCCTCATCACACGCACGTAAGGAAAAATATAGGAGTCCAGAAGCTTGATTCCATAAGTTGCAGCATTCAGGATTCTACTAGGAAGCACATACAGGTTTACACAAGGAGATGCCCCTCCAAAACATAGCACTACCTCCACCACAAATGTCCCTTTCATGAATATTGTAGGGATAATAACATGTCCCTGGTTCTCTTCAGATCAGAACATACCTAGTATTGCTTTCTTGTGTAGAGGCTTGCTTTGTAGAGAAAATCAGAACTTGTCTGTAAATAATGCCAACCCTATTGGTATTGGGTCCAGTTGACATGGGGCATGGCCCATTTCAAATGCTCTCTCCTGTAGCGTGGGGGATAGTAGCACACAGACTATTGGTCATCTACCATACCTATCTACCTACCATCTACCTTTGTGAAGCCTTCTTTCTGCACAGTGGAACCAAATACTAATGTTCCTGTAGCTGAGTAACACATCTAACCCAGACTTCTAAATTATACAGTGCAGCAAATGTAAAAGTTTTATACTCTGTATTTGCACATTTCTGGTCAAATATTATCCACTCCAGCTGCCTATTCACATTTGAGGTTTTGATGCCTTTTCTACTTCAGGTATGTACTCCTTTCAATCACTTATTTCATTTAGCAATTTTTCAAAGTAATTTAAAGAATTTCCACAAGAAAAAAAGCACTTTTAACCACTTTTGCATCCACATTACTAACATCCATGACATCAATACCAACATAAATAACATTTGCCATCACTTAGTCATCCAGACAAGATCTCCTACTCCTGAAAGTAACCCAAATTACAGCAATATACACTATTACCTACCTTCCATGTACAAATTACACACTTGACAATTTCTTTTTCCAGAAGGGTAGGACCTGTGCCTCTGTGAGATCTGATATTCTTCGCCAGAAGAATATCAGATCTCACAGAGATCTGATATTGGCTAGAACCCTATGCTTCTGACCTCCTCTGGGGACTTCCCAATCTGTTGGCAAATAATCCTGCTGCCATTTACCCTGCCAGGTCACGCTTTGAGGGAGACCTGGTCAATGGTATGCAGGCAGCATTGTCTGAGGCCACACTTAGACTGTAGTCTAGAAACTCTGTGTGCGAGTTATGTACACAAGTCCCTCACCCCAGCTGTACGTCCCCTACTCTTTGTTTCATGAATGAATCATCCTACATATGAAAAGTCAATCATAAAAATACTAGCATTTTAACTGCAGATACAAAGCAATATAGCAACGAAGAAATGCAAAAATCTTGCATAAAAAATTTTAAAAATCTAAAAATATGAAAAACATAAAAAATTGAAACATAATAAAAATACACCACAAGCCATCCAAAATAACACCAAAAATTTCCAATAAAAAACACTTCCATATCCATTTCACCCATTCCGAGCATTAATACAAACAGTGAAATTTACCACTTCTTACAGACACCAAAATCTGATCTCTTTTACCTAACAGAACCTCAGTTGACATCCTCCACAACCACAGTCCACCTCAACTATCCCAACTATATCCTGCATTCTGCAAAAAGGTGGAACATGTGCTTTTGTGAAATCTGATATCCCTTGTAAAAGGCTATCCAACTTGGAATCCCCACTTTTGATCTGTTCCAACCTCCATTTGCTACCTTTACCGCTCTCCTAACCCAGACAATCATGATGCCCTTTTTGACACCCTGTCATTAAAAACTGTTTCTTATGAACTAATTACCCAAACTGTTACAGTGTCGTCTTCAGGCACTTGAACGTCCATAGCACAAACTAGCTCCCCTACTCCAGCTTCACAGATCAAGCTAGAAGGGAAGCTGAATCATTTGCCATTAGTCATGACCAAACATAAATAGTCAATCTACCAACAAGCATACCAGACAATTATCATTCTACCAGCCGTCTTGACCTTAACTAGTTCTCCCTCCAAATACACTATGTATGTCTGCTCTCCCGTTGGCAATTCTGACCACAATCCTATTCAAGTTTCCTTTTCTACAGTTCACCCTCCACACAGACAATCTCAGCCTTGTACCCTTTGGCACTGTAATTATGCCAACTAGGATGACCTCCAGAATTTTTATGCTGCTCTTCCATGGTCAGATTACTTCATTCTTTTGCTCTCCCAATCCAAACACCTGCACTAAACTAATAACCAAAATAATCCTCACTAGAGTGAAAGCCTTCATTCCCCACTCCACTACAAACTTCCTGACCTGTATCCAAGCCCTGGTTCTCAAAAAATGTGCCTTTGCAGTCTATGATAAAAATGCAGCTTATGTTCAATGGCTTAAATTAAAAACTACCTTCTCATTCAGCTTAACACAACAGCCAGAAACATGTGTAAAAAAAGTTGATTCCAAAGCAGACTTCATAAGAATGAAATGCAATAAACTCCTCCTGCTGAACTGGCAGTCAAGCCTTCTAGTCCCTTACTAAGACTGTTAGGCATAACTTCTACCTGTCCCTGTTGCCACCTCTCTTGCACCCTGATGGCAGCATAGTAACCTCATCAAAAGAAAAGGCAGACATCTTGGCATCAGTTTTTTCCTCCAACTCCTGCCTGGATGACTAAAGCAAATCACCTCCCATACTATCACAAACTGTCCACTGCATGCCACCTAACCCTCATTAATCTTGATACTAACAAGGCTCTTGGTCAAGATGATATTCCTCCAGTTGTGCTCCATAATCTGTACTTAAGTTTTGTATATCTGTGAAAGGTATATGAAAATGTGCCCAGAGAAAAGCTTTTTAAAACACTACAATTATTTGGGGTGAATGAAACGCTGTACAGAACAATCTCTCTCTCTCTTTGGTGCATCAATCCGAAAATTGGTAAATATAGCAGCACATCACAACATCCTGTCTTGTGACATCTTTTTATCTCTTCATAACTCTTAGCGCCAGTTGTCTGAATTGAAGGAAATACGGGAAGATGGTTTGATGTAAAATCAGGAGTAAGAAAAGAATGCACATTATCGCAACTCTTATTCATCATCTATACAGATCACATTATGAAAGAAAGTGGCATTAGGTCTGATATTAGATTGGAGATGTCAACTTAGCACTTTCATTTATGCAGATGATGTACTCCTAAACACATCTAGTGCAAGTGTTCAGGATTCTCTAATTAAATTGAATAACAGCTCTAATAAATTTGGCATGAAAATCACCAATAAAATGACCAAAACTATGAACACATCAAATGTTCTGAATTGGGAGACTATAGAACAAGTAAAATATTTCAGCTATTTAGGCACAATTTTTAATGAAGATGGCAAGTTAAATATGGAGATAGAAAACAGAATAAGCAAAACTGGCATGATTGGTAGGCAGCTGAATAAATATATATGGAATAATCACCAAACTAGCAGCAACCAAAGCAGTGTTTACAAGACAAGTTTCAAGTTGTAGATCTGATGAAAGTTGGGTTAGAAATAAAGCACTTGATCAAAGACTCTCAGATATATAATCTCAGAGTTCTAAGAAAAATTAGAAGAGCAAAGAGATGGCATCAATGGCAGAATCATATTAAAAATAAAGATATTGGAAAGGAACTTGACATTACATTATGAAAATTATGGATACAACTACCGTGTTAGAGTAAAACTTTAGTTTAATATAAACCAAAATATGCACTCGACGTTTCAACCTTAACATTAAGGTCATCTTCTGGAGTATATGTATATACAAAGAAACAAGCTGTACTACATCTACATGGCATGCTAAAGTTACTGATCAACCATTAAAACTATTTGCCTGACCTCTGGTACTAAAAAAAAAATATCACTACCTCAAAGCTAGAGTCCTGTTATTATTATCTATTAGGTTACAATAGTTAAATTAAGCTGGAGAGCAACATGTTCATACAGAAAATAATAGATAAATAAATAAACAGAAAATAAAATTACTTATATAAGTATACATATAGATTGCAACTGGTATGGATAGAAACTAGGTGGGCTGAATGTGCGCCATCCAAATTCTTGGGATTTTTAAGCCCCCATTATTATTAAGATTAGGGTGGTGAATCAAAATTTCACAGGCTTCTTTAAATTTCTGTTCATACCAAGTTTTTGTATGATTCAAAAACAAGTACTTTTCCAATCAATTCGATGTAGGGTGTTAAAAGCATGAACTGAGAGGCCTGCTTCACCAAAATTATTGTATTTAATGTGCTTTTTTTTTTTTTTTTTTTTTACGGATAGGGATTGTACATCCAGTTTCTCCAAAAGGTAAGTTACAGGTGCAATAAACTCTTTGCAAAAATTTGGAGTCATCAACACTCTCAAAAACAGAGCTATAACAATTTGCTCTAATGAACAAGCTCTTAAACGAGAATTAAAAATTATTAGCAATACATTTATAAATAAAGGATATAGCAAAAATACTATTAATAAAATTCTTCATAAAACTTCATCAAAAAGCAATATACATTACAATAAAACCATGACACTGCAATACATTAAAGGGTTATCAGAAAAAATTAATAGAATCCTACACTTTTAAAACCACCTTTAAAATTAAAAAACATATTCAACACCTCTAAGGATCCTCTTCCACATTGGCACACCCTAGAGCATCTATTGCACCTGTAACTTACCTTATATTGGGGAAACTGGATGTACAATCCCGATCCATAAAAAAGAACACAAATGACACATTAAACATAATAATTTTGGTGAAGCAGGCCTCTCAGATCATGCTCTTAACACCCTACATCAAATCGACTGGAAAAGTACCTGTTCTTTACATCATACAAAAACTTGGTATGAATGGAAATTTAAAGAAGCTTGGGAAATTCTGATTAACCACCCTAATCTTAATAATAATGGGAACTTAAAAATCCCAAGAATTTGGATGGCACACATTCGGCCTACTTAGTTTCCAGCAAACCCTGACTTATGACTCAAAGCAATTTTTCATTTTTTTATTGGCCACTATCCTTACCAGTTGCAATTTATATGTATACTTATATAAGTAATTTTATTTTCTGTTTATTTATTTAACTATTATTTTCTATACGAACATATTGGGGATAATAACAAGACTCTAGCTTTGATGTAGTGTTTTTTTTTTTTTTTTTTTTTTTAGCACCAGAGGTCAGGCAAATAGTTTCAACAGTTGATCAGTAACTTTAGTATGCAATGTAGATTGTAGTGCAGCTTGTTTCTTTGTATATATACATATACTCCAGAAGATGACCTTAACGCAGTGTTTCTCAACATTTTTTGGATCATGCCCACCTCAGCATCTGAAAGATCTTGATGCCCCCCCCCCCCTCTAGCATAATAGTCGGCCATAATTTTCAAAATGTATTCTGATTACCGTGTGATCAGAAAGAAATGAAAAGAACTTTACATTGTTAGCATTCAAGAATGTGTAAGCAGATCTAATCTAAGGTGGTATTGACCACTTAAATAGAAAAGGTTAGCAAAACAGATGCTTGATACCAAAATGGCAGGAAAGAGATCCTGAGGAAGACCAAGGTCTAGGTGGATTGATTCAGTCAGAAGTGTTAAATATGACAATATTGGAATGCTGACAAGTAATAGACTAATTTGATGGAAAATTGTGGATAGAAGGTTAATAATAATGTAAACTTAATCATGTGGTGCTGTCATAATAGCACGAATACCCCTTTGGGATATGTATTCAGGAAATCAATGGCGTTAAAAAAAATAATAAATAAAAATAAAAAATAAAAAAAGCAGCATCTCATCCACCCAGCTAAACTCTATACAAATGCCAAATAACACCCATTCTCATATTAATGCTTATAAGTTTGGGGTAGTGCACCTGAAACCTCCTTAGAAATTGTCAATGCTGTCCAGAGAAGAACAATTTGGGTCTTAGATGATTCTTTCCTTATATACTTCAACCTCATGCAACATTTCAGAACTTTCTACAAGGATTTCTGTGGTCACCACTGCTCTGAATGACAACTATCATTCCTCCACTTTCTGTTGTGCCTGATAAAAGAAGAGCAGCAACTGTCTAGCATCCCTTTTCAGCAGAAATGCAAACACACCAAACCTGCTTCTTCTCTTCCTCTTTTATTGGTCCTGTGGAACAACCTTTCTCATGAAGTATTCCCAAACAACTACAATACTTCAAGAAAATGTCAATTTAAATTCTTTCTCACTCCTCACCCACGTATCAGTGATATGTGGGTGAGCTAACAGGTTATTCATCAATCTTTCGTGTATGGGATCAATATAAAAAACTTAAAATAATGACACCTAGAACATCTTTACCTTTAGTTTTCATTTTGTCTTTACCATGTCAAATTCCTTTTACAGTGCCTTCACACTATTTCTAAGCCATTTTTCAATAGCCTCCAGAACATTTTGCCACTTTTCTTATATTTTTCTCTATATTCTCTTGCTGGGAAGATTGGCTGAGTGATTGACATAGCCAATTTCCAACCAACACAGTGCAGGTTCAAACCCCATTGTGGACATGGATGTTTGTGAGTGTCATTAGGTAGTAGATGAATTTCATCACATGGGTGAGACCATCAATGGTCTCAGTCATAAAATGGAGGTCTGAAGTGAATTAAAAACGGCTATGGATCAGGTAAAAATAAATTTACACACACACATTTTCCCATCCTTTGCTATAGGTGCTATTGTACAATTTGTTTAAAACCTTATATGAGTGAAGTTACATAAAAAAAATACATACATCTTCAAGGCCCACCTTTCCTAATTGGGTTGTGTGGGCAGCAGCTGCAAGAGAAACTTCCAATGGCCACGATCCTCCGCCACCAAGCTCAGGTGTTCTGGTGCAACTCCCAAACGTGAGAAGAATAAATAAAATATTTATTCTTCTCATGATTTATATAACTGCTTTTACATGCTTCATTGCTTTCTTATATTTTTCTCTGTACTCGCTCAGAGTACACAGTGATTTACTTGCTAGGAATTTTCAACATGCTTTTTTCTTTTCCATGGCTGGCTCTAACTTGCTGTTTCAGACTTGACAACATGCTTTCCTGGAAGAATCGATGTTTTCTTCAGAATATGTGACTGAGTCTCAAAGGTTTGATTCTTATCTTCAAACTCTTTTCATTTTTCCTTTAATAATATATGCATATTTGAGTCTACAGTTTATCTCTGGAAACTGCTCAACTTTGATTATTTTTTAAAACTTTCTTATAGACTTTTCTTTTCAATATGTTAATGAATTTTATCCTGCTCAAAAACTAAATGGTGATCACTTCATATTTAAAATCTTCCCAATACTTGTCCTGAACCAGCATTAAGATATTGCTAGTGAATAAGTATTTCTTGAGTGTTCTCTCTATGTAAATTTATGCACATATTTTATGTTAGAATAAACATATCAAAAATTACTGCATGTTATGAACAGAATTCCAGCATGTATTTGCCATTATTATTAGGTTTGCTGTATCCAAATTTCGCAAAACATATCTATGCCTACTGTGCTGTTTAGGTCTCCAACAAAGAACTTTTCCTTCTTCTTTGTGTCAAACGCCTTCTCTAATGACTTGAAAAATTTGTCAACTTCTACCTTAGTAGAACCTTCTGTGGTACCAAAGGCCCAAATAAATCTCACTGCCATAAATCTCTTCTTTTGAAGTTTGACCACATCACTACTCGGTTACAGTGATGTGGGCAAACTTGCTATTTAGTGCTGAAGATATTTGTTAGCAGCAATAGTAAGCTGTATTCCACAAGTAAAGAGAGGACACAATTTGATGTAAAGTGGATGACAAATAATATTAAACAGGAACTGCATGTGAAAAGGAGGCTATGGAAGAGATATAAGGAGACAAGTGAAGAGTGGATGCATGAAGAATATAAGACACAGGCCAAGAGAGTGACTAGTATGGTAAGGAAGGCAAAACTGGAATATGAGAAGAGATTGGCCCTAAGATCCAAAGAAATTCCTAAGGAATTTTTTAGCTATGTGGCCAGTAGGAGGAGAAATGATTGTGGAAGAATGACATTGTGGGATAAAAACAGGAATAGAGTGACTGATGCAGAGGACATAGTGGAATTGTTCAATGAACACTTTATTGGAGTATTTCATCCTGGAGGAGTAAATTTTAATACCAGAGGGATAGGGCAGATTCGAGGTTTAGAGGTGCAGGAGGAGCGTATACCAATATACTGAGTACTCTGGATGTCAGTAAAGCTGTGGGACTCACCACGAGTTTTGAGAGAACATGCTAAAAACTGACAGCTCCTTTGACCTGGCTTTTCAATGAAAGTCTGGCAACGGGAAAGGTACCCAGGGAATGAAAGGAAGGTAAGATAGTGCCATTGCATAAGGGCAGTAGCAGACTGGAAGTGTCTAATTATAGGCCAGTTTGTGTGTCATCAGTAGCTGTTAAGATCTTAGAGAAATTAGTTAGCGACCGTATACAGCATTGGGCAGATGAGGGTAATGTTATCTGTGAGAGTCAACATGGATTTGTGAAGGGACGCTCTTGTTTTAGTAATATGCTAGCCTTTTATAATAAAGTCACAAGAACAGTAGATGAGGGAAAGGCATATACTGCCATTTTCTTGGATTTAGCGAAGGCATTTTGACAGGGTGTCACATGATAAGCTGATATTTAAGTTGCAGCACATGGGTTTGGATGTTAGGTTGGTCAACTGGATTCAGGATTGGCTGTCCAATAGGTATCAGAGAATTGTGTATGGCGGGAGCAGTTTCAAGGAGGCAGAGGGTTACAAGTGAGGTCCCACAAGGCTCAGTACTGGGACCTATATTGTTTAACCTTTATATCAATGGCATTGTCAGTGGATTGCAGGAGGATATTCAGTTGTTTGCAGATGATGTAAAACTGGAAAGGATTATTGGTAATATTGCAGATGTGGCAGCCCTGCAAGAGGATTTGAATAAGCTAGACAGATGGACAAATGAATGGGGATGTCAGTTTAATGCAGCAAAATGTAAGGTCTTGAGGTTTGGGAAACATCGATGGGACACTGCATACTCTATGGGAGGAGTTATACTGGAGGAAATATGGGGAGACAAGAGATCTGGGGTTGATGATTGATAGAAACCTGAAATTCAGGGGACATATTGCAAAGGTGGTGAAAGTAACACAGAGGATTGCTACAATAATGAAAAGGATGCTGACCTGCAGAGATCAAAGAGTTATCATTCCATTGTATAAGACCATGATCAGACCACACTTAAACTATTGTTCTCAGATTTGGTCCCCAGGATTTGAAGGGGATAAGTTAACTTTGGAAAGAGTAGAAAGGCGGATAACAAAGATTGTTGCAGGACTGTACAATATTAGTTATGAGGATCGGCTGAGAGAACATGGACTGCAGAGTTTGGTGGATTGAAGAAGGAGAGGTGATATGATTGAGACTTTTAAACTGTTGAGAGGTGGTTACAGGGTTGACACTTTGGAGTTCTTTCGCTTGGTTGAAGCAGGAAGGAGTGATGACAAGGGGCCATCCCTGGAAGTTACGAAAGGAAACTGTGAGCAAGAGGGTGAGGAGTGGTTTCTTTGCATGGAGGGTGGATGAACCGTGGAACGCATTGCCTGATCGAGTGGTGAGAGCGAAAACAGTCAATGAGTTTAAGGAGTGGTATGACAGACTTTGTGTTTCCTAGGAAGGACCTCCAGTGATGAGTCTGTTGACACCATGGAGGCCTGAATAATAATAATTATAGCTAGACCTCCATTACTCAGATCATTATTGCCTAAACATAATATGTTGTATATCTTATTTAGAAGACTCTCACCTGTTCTTGTCCTTTTAGTTTCAATAGCACCAATCATGATGACTTGTGTACTTCCCCATTTCTTTTAGCAGTTCCACTTTCTGTCAATGCCTCTTAGACATAGTGCCAATACTGAATTTTGTTTATAGTGATTTGAAGTTTGTTCCAGTAAGAGACCTTTCACTGTTTGCTCTTGTGTGTGTATATATATTAAAAAAAATAAAAAACATCAGGGATCTTGTTTAACCAAGCAATGCCCCAGCTGGAATAAAATTCCATAATGCTATAATATTTTGTTTTAAGCCAAATGAATACAATTTGGTTGACTAAATCCCAATCTGTCAGTCCATCCTCATTCACTTAGTAGTATCCAGGTAGATACTAATGAAGTTTACCAGGAGAAGATGAGGATTGGACATTACATCAGAAGCACCAGTAGGATCTTCACATTCCTTTAAAGGTTATGCATAATGATCTTCCATTTACTTGGCTTTGACTCTCAAGTTTATCCATAATCCAAGATAAGCATACCTTAAATAGTTCTAGTATAAAACTCTAGCTTCATGCTACACCCTGAAACACCTGTTAAAAAAATAACATGGTGGATGGTTCCCTTTCATCAGATTTCTCTGCCAAAATAGGATAATTCAAGGCTCCCTATTTTCATCCATACTCTTCCCACTATACGACCTTCTCTCACTAACCCCAAATACTGTTCGTAGTTTTGCTGACAAAAGTAAACTCTATTCCTGTTCAAGTTTAGGGATATTACATCCCATATCGTTTCTTAGCCGAATAAGAAACTCAAAGAGTTTCATGCTGAATATAGTAGAAACTATATAAAGTTCGGCGATTCCAAGCGTAAGCAAATACCTGGATACTGCAGCAACTGACCCTAAAGGTAGTGCAAGCTGAGGCAACTCATGTCTAAGGTGGAGCAAGCTCCGATCACTATTCTTGATATTTACCCATAATGTGAACTTAGTTCCTAGGAGCTGTATTTCTGTTCAACATTATGAGAGGTCACTACCCAGACCAGTTTCGACCTTTATTGAGGTCTCATCAGTGAGTAGGTAGATCTAGTTAATATCAAGTTTGTAGCGAACAAACTTACAACCCTTCTATGAGTATTGCCGAGAGGTGTCCTAATAAATTATTAGATATATGAAGAGCCAAAGGCTTCAATTCGGCGTGCTTTATAGTTTCTATATAAAGGCGAACTTTATATAGTTTCTACTATATTCGGCATGAAACTCTGAGTTTCTTATTCGGCTAAGAAACAATATGGGATGTAATATCCCTAAACTTAGTTTCTCATATTTTGGGTGGTGTCCTCTCTAAGAATGCACAATGGTATCCAGAACAAGGTAATCACTTTCTCATGGATGTTCTGTTCTTGCACTATCTTTTTTTTAAAGGAATTTTCACAGGTGCTAATACACTAAACTGGCTACCAGCATTCCTTTATTTTTCTCTAAGAACACAGGCTGGTCAACATCCAACATGAGAGGGGTCTGGAAAGTTCTCATAAACACCTAGAACAAAAATGATATTAAAGCAACTAATATAACCACAAGAAAGAACATATCTTAAAACCCTTTAACCTCCATGTTTCATCAAATTGTAATAATTTGTTATTTTTCTTTTAGGATATATAAGAAGACAAAATTAACTTTTGATCAGCAGTTTATCAGAACTTTCTCTAGCAATTAAGCACCAAATCCCATACAAATCAATCACAGGTTTCATGACCTCATATGTGTGTGTAGGGGGGGGGGGTCATAAAAAATAATTAGAAGACCCTGCTAAGCCTATGATGTTGTAATGCACAACATAAGTTTAAGATTAATGTTTTTTTTTTGTTTTTTTTTCCCCTCTCACTGAATTATTTTTATTCACAGAACAATTCAAAGTTAGCAGAATAATGATAATGATCCCTATTAAAATTTAGCAAATCATTTCACTTGGACCATTTATAATGACAAAACAAAATTATGTTACTAGTACATACAAAATATGGTTCCAGGTTCAACTGTGTTAATGAATGGTATCACTACAAGAATACCAGAATGTTTTTGATCACCTAGAATGATATGTATTAGAGAGAGAGAGGCCTAACCCTGTTCATTTCTCAAACTTCCACAGCTGATAGAGAAAGCAAACATCTATATTTTTTTTTGTTAGATAAGTCAATATGTAGGTCAATATGTAGGTATTAGCCACAGGTACATTTCAAAGATATAATCAATTCCATGAACACAAAACTGGTATAAGTTGGTATAAGTGAGACATGGTCGAATGAGGATGACAATCTAACAGGAATAGAGATCGAGAGATATGTAATCTTTTGTAAAGACAAAGCAAAAAGGGACGAGGAGTGTTACTGATGATGGCAGAGGAGTTGTGCTTATCTAGGGTGGAGATGCAAGGAGCAAATACTGACAGTGGTTTTGAAGCAGTATGCTGTGAAATGGCAGTGAAATGTTTAGAAAGATGTTGCTATAGACCTAGTAATGTGGAAGGCACCGAGAAGGAAATGTTTAGACAAATTGTTCTGGCTAAACTAGAATGAAGAAACAGCATCACAAACAAGAGAATAAATTACCTAAAGTAGTATGTAATAGAGGCCACAAATGGATTGAGGATCTTGGATTTGATTATCTCATCAGAATAAATTGTTGTAAATGAAGTGTCACATCTTCACATCATGAAGTGATTATTTGGATGGTGGCCAACCATTTCAGGACTTTTGTGAAAGAGAATTATGTTGAATTATAAGACAGGTGATTATGGCAAACTCAGGAGGCAGCTTGCAGTAATATCATGGAATGAGGAATTGCATGAGAAAGAAATCAATGCTGCTTGGTCTCTACTCAGGAAGTATCTGGGAGAGGCAATGACTGAGGAGATTAAATAAGGTACGTGTAAAATGGATGACTGAAGAGGTGAAGCATGCAATACAGAAGAAAAAGGCATTGTGGAAGTGGCACAAATGAGTGAATAATCAGTTATATGAGAAGTACGACGAGCAAGCAAGGAAGGTGATTCACTTAGTACGAGGGTGGTCTGAAAAGTTCTCGGCCACGACCATAGACGGCAACACTATCGGAAAGATTTTTCTTTTTCTAAGTTGGTACATCTGTCATAAGCATCCATATGAAATTGCAAGTCAAGTAGTTTGTTTTATACAGCTGTTTGAAGCAAACGTGTTGTCTGTATTATCACTTGAAATGGATAAAATTGAATATCGTGTGGTTATAAAATTTCATGCACTTTGACTCGCCGGTCATCCAATATCATATAAAAGAAGGTTTAACATCACAAGAAATTCATTCAAAGTTCATAAAAGTTTATGGGAATTCTTCTCCTTCCTTTTCGAAAATTAAGAAATGGGCTGCCGAGTTTAAACGTCACCGTACCAGCCTTGAAGATGATCCATATGAAGGACATCCAAAAAGTGTAACACCAGAAATCATTGATCGAGTGCACGATATGATATTGGATAACAGGCGAGTCAAAGTGCATGAAAATGCACTTTGACTCGCCGTTTTATTTGCAATTCTTCATGCAAAAGAATGTGTAAGATATATTTTGCGCAAGATGGGTGCTGCACTTGCTCACAGCAGATCAAAAATGCGCTCGCATGAAAATCTCTTAACAGCGCTTGGAGCATTTTAACAAAATTAAAACTGATTTTGTGCGTCGATTTGTTACTACGGATGAGACTCGGATTCACCATTAAACACCAGAATCTAAACAGCAGTCAAAACAGTGGACAGAAGCCACTTGTTCAGTGCCAAAGACAAAGTCGATTCCATCAGCAGGAAAGGTCATGGCATCAGTGTGTTGGGATGCTAAAGGCATTTTGTTTATTAATTATTTTGAAAAGGATAAAATAACCGGGGAATATTATTCCGATCTTTTAACTCGACTAGACAAAAAAATTAATGAGAAAAGACCATGTTTGCAGAAAAAAAAATCATCTTTCATCAGGACAACGCACCTACCCACAAAGGTGTTTTGGCAGTGGGAAAATTAAGGGATCTGCACTATGAATTGTTGGAACATCCACCCTATTCTCTAGATTTGGCTCCCTCTGACTCTTCTATCTTTTCCCTAAACTAAAACTCTTCCTCGCTGGTCAACATTTTTCTTCGAATCAAGAGGTGATTGCAGCTGTAGAGGGATATTTTGCAGAATTTACTGAGAACCACTACAGTGATGGGATAATGGCACTGGAGCACCGCTGGAATAAATGTATTAGTCTTAAGGGTGATTATGTTGAAAAATAAAAATAATTTTGAAATTAAAAATTCATTTTTTCATTATTAGGCCAAGAACTTTTCAGATCACTCTCATAAAGGTAGAAAAGTGCAGTATGAGCAGAAGCTAGAAAATAACACTAAACGAAATCCTAGGAAGTTTTTTTTGATATGTGGCCAATAGAAGGAAGAATGATTATGGGAGGATGATGTTGGTCAGTGATAACAAGAGAATGATAAATATAGTAGAGGTGTTTAATGAGCAGTTCATTAAAGTATTCCATCCTTGTGATTGCAACATAATGCAGAACTTGAAAGCAGTGGTAATGGGGGGAGGAACCAATGATGGTGAGTGAGCAAGAGGTATATGAGGAATTGCATAAACTTGATGTCAACAAGGGCATGGGAGTTGATGGTATATCACCATGTGTCATGAAGGAATGTTCCAAGGGTTAACAGCTTTAACTTACATTTTTAACATATGTTTTCAATCAAATTAGGTTTCAAAGGAGCGTAAAGATGCCAACATTGTTCCGCTTCATAAAAGAGGTGATAAGACTAAGGCTGAATTATAGGCCATTCTGCTTGTTTAGAATTGTTGTCAAAGTGTAAGAGAAGCTAGTGAGGACAAGGATTCAAAACTGAGTTGACATCAGTACAATTCTCTTTAATGGACAGCATGGTCCATTAAAGGAAGATTGTGTTTTAGGAAAGTCACTAGTAGCATACCACAGGGGTCTGTTTTTGAGGCCATTGTTATTGTTATTTAATTTGTATGTAAATGAAACTGAATGGGCTTAAATATGCAGTTGTTTGCAAATGAAGCAAAGTTGAGAAGCATTATGAGAAGTAGAGCAGTTGTTGTAGTTTTGCAAGAGGACCTAAACAGACTGTCTGAATGAGACAAGTGTGTGTTGAGAGATGTCAGTTTAATTTTGCAAAGTGTAAGGTTTTAAAATTTGGGAAGCAAACATGGGATGCTAAGCAAAGAATTGGTGGGGATATTTTAGAGGAGATGAACTATTTGGGGATTATGGTGGATAGGGACTTGAAATTTTGTGGAAATTTTGCTAAAATTGTGAGGACAACACAGCAGTTTATGGGAATGATGCAGAGAACAATGACATGTAGAAGTAAGGATATTTTGATTCCATTGTACAAGGCTTTGATCAGGCCACATATTGATTACTGTGCACAGATTTGGTTGCCAGGTTTTCAAAAGGATGATGAGATGTTGGAGAGGGTTCAGAGACAATTGACTAAGTTGGTTTCTGGTCTCTGGAATGTGGAATATGAGGAGAAATGGAGAGAATGTAAATTCAGAGCTAAGTGGATAGAAGGAAGAGGAGAGCCATGATCGAAATGTTTAAGTTGATAAGGGATAATTACTAGATTTACATGGATGACATTTTTCATAGAATTCTGGAGATAGGGAAAACGAGAGGCCATCCCTGGAAGATGTATAAAAGATGGGTGTGAACAGCTGGGAGGGATGGGGGAGTATATTTTTTGCATGGGGGAGTATATTTTTTGCATGCAGGACGATGGATCCGAGAGCATCAAAAGATGTATCCATAGCAAAGTCAAACACTCTGCATGCAATTGAGGAGAGTGACCATGCAATCTTGTTCTGAGAAGTTGCCAAACATTTGTAGTTCTCTGTCAAGAAGGGATTTATGTTCAACCATAAGGCTGGTGATTATGAGAGACTCAGGAGTCATCTTGGAATAGTGCCATGGCTTGAGAAGCTACAAGGAAAGAATGTCAGTAGTGCATGGCAAGTGGTGAGAGATTGCTCAAGTAGCAGGAGCAGACTGCATACCCATGGTCACGAGGATAAACCAAGTTGGAATTAAGTGGATGAGTAGCAAGATAAAAAAGCAAGAGCTGCAAAAAAAAAAAAAAAAAAAAAAAAATTCTGGAGGAAATATAAAGAAAAGAGTGATCAGCATACACATGGGCAGTACAATGTGCAAGCAAGAAGGATAACTAGTATGATAAGAAGGATCAAATCAGATTATGAGAGAGAATTAGCCAAACAGCCCAAAGTAAACCAAAAAGAGTTGGTGCTGATGTTACAGAGATGCATATCAACATTGAGGTAGATGAACAGGAGATGTTCAGCATATTAAAAAATATGAATGTGAACACAACAGTAGGACTGGATAGCATATCAACCCATATACTAAATGAATGTGCAAGAAAATTGGCACTGCTCCTGACGAAGTTGTTCAATCTAAGTCTCAGTTGTTGTAGGGTTCCATGGGAGTGGAAAGAGGGCAAGATAGTATCACTGTATAAAAGGTGGCTCAAAGACAGAGGTGGCAATTAATTACAGACGAATTAATATATCGAGAGTGGTAGTTAAAGTATTGGAAAAGTTGGTGAAAGGTAAAATACACAGTGGGTGGATAGCAATGCAATACTCTATAGTGTGGCAGTATGGCTTTATAAATGATAAGTCCTGTCTTAGTAACTTATTCACATTTTGTAATAAAGTGACAGCAGAATTGGATAAAGGTAATGGCTACACCACGATAGTGCTCGACTTTGCCAAGGCATTTGACAGAATACCACATGGAAAACTATTACAAAAACTGGAGCAAATAGGAATGGATATGAGGCTAGTTGCATGGATGGGGGGGCTGACAGACAGACACCAGAGAGTATTATATGGTGGAGTGAATTCTAAGAGAATGATGGTGACTAGTGGAGTACCTCAGGGTTCAGTACTAGGGTCAGTGGCATATTTAGGCATAGGCCACATAGGCTGGGGCCTAGAGCGGCAAATTTTGAGGGGCAGTGGAAATTTCAGGTTCTCATTTTTGTAATCATAACATGCTCCTTATATGGCACATCTCACAAATAGAGAAATATTTTTCTTTTCCTCATTGTAAGTTTAGTCTGCAAGCATACTGGCATGTAATCAGATTCTGCATAACTATACAGACCGAGACACGTGCATGGAAAGCTACTGTATTGTTGTCGGTAACTTGACACAAAGGCAATAGGAATCGCGGTCGGGAGAGATTGACGCTAATTAATTTTGTGTTGGTATTATTCTTACTAACTGTAACAACTTTTTCTTCTTTATTATTTCGAATTAAAATTAAGATTGTTAATTGTTGTCCTTCCTTCAACTCTTTAGTTCAGAGTATTCTGATATCTTTGTGGCAGTTAAGACGTGCTAAATTGGAAATTATTTTTAGAGTTTTCAGTGCCCTTATCATATGTTGTCAGAGTGGAGGTATGACTGTTTTATTGTTTTGCTTTAAAATGTTATAAATTGTGTAAATCATTCCAATACTTCCTGCATGTTTTAAATTACTATTTAAATTTTAAAACATGAGTGATGGCAGAAAGTGACTTAGCGGTAGTGAATAAAAGGAAGTGAAAATTGAGTGGATGAGGAGACAGAAATTGAATCTGTTTCAAATGACGTGCCTACAACAAATCCCAACAATTTGGCAGCACAGGTGATACTGAATAATGATCCAGCTGAGTGGTGGATTCTAAATTACGTAACACATGAGTATTTTGCAGTTAATGGGTTTCCACAAAATTTAGACAGTGCTCTTACAAAGAGCTTATCCTGACAAAGTAAGACATGTTTCTAAGAAACTCAATGAGATGAATATGATTAATGGCAAAAAAAAGAGAGATTTTCTTTGTTTACTCTCCTAGTACCAGAAAGATCTTCTGTGCACCTTGTCGCCATTTTAGTGAAAGGGGGAGCTGATGATAGTCACTTTGTCAGTGGATTTAATGACTGGAAAAAATGCAGAAGCACGAGTGAGTCATCACCAGAAAGCAACTAGTCATATGAACTGTCTGATAGCTCTGAAACAAAGAGCAAATCTTGCAGGGAGAAGTGACTTACAAATAACTCAGCAACTGGAAGAAGAAATTAAGTATTGGAAGGCAGTGTTTAAACGAGTAGTTGCAGTTCTAAAAACATTGGCCAGTAGAGGATTGCTTTGAGGGGAAAGGATGACATTTTCGGTTCTGTGCATAATGGAAATGTAATGATGTGTCTAGAGTTAATTAGTGAATTTGATCCCTTTCTTGCTGAGCACACTGCCAAAAGCAGGAAAAAAGGAAAAGGTTTTTTTCCTATCTTTCCTTTGCCACGTATGATGAATTTATTAAAATAATGGGCGAGAAAATAATCGAATTTATTGTGGAAGAACTTAAAATAGCTAAGTACTATTCCATAAGTGTTGACTCAACACCAGACTTGTCTCATGTTAATCAGCTGTCTTTCATTGTACGATATGTGAAAGAACATGGAACTCCTGTGGAGCATTTCTTGCGTTTCATTCGTAACATAAGTCACATCTGATGAGTTACAAGAGGCTGTTTTGACTTCACTAAATGAACTTGGAATCGATGTAGCAAATTGCAGAAGGTAGGCACATGATAATGCTGGTAATAAGTCAGGCAAGTGCACAGGACTGCAAGCAAGAATTCTTGAAATAAATCCATTGACAAATTCACACCGTGCACTGGACATTCTCTGTCTCTAATTGGTACTTGTGCTGCAGAATCCTTTTGGTACTCTTCCACATTTTTTGATGTCCTTCAGAAACTGTACGTATTTTTCGCATCTTCAGCACATCAGCAGAGTGCTCTAAGAAAGCGCCTGGAAACTTCTGCAAAAGTGATCAAACATCTTTCGCCTACTCGTTAGTCAGCTGGTGATGATGCCTGTCGGAGTCTTCATGAGGGATGGAAGGAAATAATTTGCACTTTGTCCAAAATTGAAAATGACACCACCCAGAAGAAAGTTACATGATGTGAAGCAAGTGGGATTCTATAGCAACTTCAGTCACTGGAGGTTGGGATCATGACCTGCTTATTCTCGCAAGAATGAATGCCACAAGCAAGAAATTACTAAGTGTAAACATTGATATAGGAACTGTGTGTGAACCGTATGGGTCCCTCGAAGAATATTTCAAAGAACTAGAAGAATAGGGCAAGCAAGAAACTTAGTGGAGCTGCCTTGTATGAGGAAGAGAAAAAGAGGAAGAAAAAGCCCACTAGGTTTTTTGATGACAGCGCAGATGAAAGTAACGAAAATGAAGACGAGTACAATCCAGTCAGTCAGTTTCAAAACTGATAATTATGACACAATTTTGCACAATCTCTCATTCGAAATGAATCGAAGAAAAGTGTGGTATGAAAACCTCTCGAAGGCGTTCCGGTTTCTCACAACAATGCATGTGATATGTGAAAAGGACGTCACAAAAGGACGGCAAAAAAACTTCAAAAACACTTTGACTGATATTGAACCTGAATTTGTAAACTAATGTCTGCACTTCAGAGCGCACCTGAAATCAAGTAGTCTAGAAATAAATACATTCCTACAACTTTCACAGAAAATTTGCCAGGAAGCCCTACAGTGCATATATCCCAATCTGGACACTGCTGTTACGATTTTTCCGTGCAAGATTGCAACAAATTGCTCAGCTGAACGATCGTTTTCTACCCTCAAAAGATTGAATGACTACCATAGAACAACTATGACAGAAGAAAGTCTCGGCAACTTAGCAGTTCGACAAACTGAGAGCAATATTACAAGGGCACTGGACTACGAGGATGTGATATATCTTCACCGAGCGACCTGCGAGATATAGAATATTCTAGGACATTTTGGGCGAGTCATTATATATATATATATATATATATATATATATATTACGAATTTACGATATAAATAGGTTATGCATGTAAATCAACATGTTCATTAAATATGAAGGGCGGCACTTTCTGCAAGCCTAGGGGAGGAAAATACCTAAATATGCTACTGACTAGGACCATTACTCTTTAATTTGTAAGAGGGTTGTTTGAAAAGTTTGGTAAATTTCTAACAGATGCCGACACAATTCATTCATTCATACCAGTGTTGGCATGTATCATCTTTTTCATGACCCATGGCAAAATTTTAACCATATGCAACGCAGCTAAAATTTGGCAAACTCTCGTTTGGCAAACATTTAAAATGCCCGTGTTCGCATTTTTCATAAAAATAAAGAAAAATGAGTTTCGTGCAGTGATAAAACACTTTTATTTGAAGAAGTTGATGGCAGCGCAGATCAAAGCCAAGTAGTTAGATGTAGTTCATGGGGACTTTGCACCAGCATTAAAGACAATTTATTTTTAGATAAATAAGTTTAAACATGATCATAAATCCATCGAAGATGAAGCATGCTCCAGACGCCTGACTGAGGACACTACGAAGGAAATGATTGACAAAATCCATGGTATCATTATGGAAGACTGCCGAGTGAAAGTGCGTGAGATTGCTGAGATTTAGGCATCTCAACTGAATGGGTGTATAATATCCTGCACGAAAAATTGCACATGAAAAAGCTGTGTGCGCAATGGATGCCGTGATTGTCAATCAAAAATGCATGTGGAAAGACATTTCAATGCAGTGTTTGGAAAGACATTTCAATGCAACATTTCAACACTGTTCGAAACACCATCACTAAATTTAATCATTTTAATCTTAACATCTAATGTAAAAGATTTATGCATCTTGCAAAAAACAGTACTCTGAATTTGATGTTTAATCACAATTTGCAAGATTTTTTGCATTGATTCGTGACTGTAGACAAAACTTGGATCCACCACTACACACCTGAGTCCAAGCAGCAGTCAAAACAGTGGAACAACACCCAGTGAAAGAGTACCAAAAAAACCAAAGACCGTTTGGTCAGCTGGGAAGGTAATAACCACTGTTTTTTGGGATTCCCAAGAAATTATCACGATACACTATTTGGAAAAGGATAAGACAATATTATATACAATATTAGACAATATAGGAGTCTATTATGCATCATTGTTAGACCATTTAAAACAAGAACTAAAAAAAAAAAAAAAAATGGCCAAGATTGGCACACAAAAAAGTGCTCTTTCATCCATCCTACACATGGGCAGTCACAATGGCAAAATTGCACGAATTGAGGTTCGAATTGGTTCCACATCCATAGCATTCTCCGGACTTGACCCCATGTGACTTCTTGTTCCCAAACTTAAACTATTTTACACAATTTGACAAATCCTACTTTTTAGATGGGATGAAAAATTGGAAACTCGCTGGACCAAATGTGTAGACCTCGATGGAGACAATGTTATCAAATAAAAATTATTTTTTTTAAAAAAAAAAAATGGGTTAACTTATTTTTTTACCAAACTTTTCAAACCCTCGTAATAAAAGCATTTATTTACATCAGATACACAAACAAAAAAGTTATTCTGAAAGCTTGGTTTAAAGAAACATATCAACCAGTTTGATCATCAATCTACACCACTGAAAGTTTTTTCATTTTGGCAAAAAAAAAAAAAAAAAAAAAAAAAAAAAATTGCCAGATAACTGTAATTATCTGGATAATAACTACAGTAGCATTTTCACCTCAGAACTTTATCACTGTTTCTAGCAACTGTAACAACAGTAGTGCAAGGTAAGCTTAGCCTGCAGCCTCTTGTGGTGTTCGAACCACCATCACTAAATTTAATCGTTTTAATCTTAACATCTAATGTAAAAGATTTATGCATCTTGGAAAAAACAGCACTCTGATTTTGATGTTTATATACTATTATTAACAACAATAAAATTAAATAAGTTATAAACAATTTATAATTCACAGAGAAATATCAAAATACACTTAGTTCATGAATACTGCACATTGGTTGATTCACGGCAGTTTCACAGTGTTAAAACTACTGTATAAGCAAATGCGATGTAATATAATAGGCATCAGTCATAACTGAAAAGCATTATGATGTATGGATCGTCATACAGTGAAGTGTTGGTAGACAGGATATTTCTGTATAAAAGATGCATTCCTGAAATATGAACACCTTTTCCAATTTTTTTTAAATGATAAAAAAAAGATTATGACATAACCTGGAGATATGGCATATTAAAAGACCTCTATAATCGTTTTTGGGTGTCTTTCTGTTTTATCAAAACCTTTCTCTCTGGCTAAGTCTTCCAGGACAAGTTGGAAGCACATCATTCCAGCCATTTGACAGGATGGTGTTCCCCAAGGCTTTGTCTTAACACTCTTTGCTGTCAAAGCAAATTTAATCAATGAACAACTTCCTCCCGCAGTAAGCATTGCTCTATATGTCGATTCTCATGTCTATGACCAGTTTCTTGTGAAAGTTGCCTTTCACAAGAAACTGATCATATTTGTTTATGGGCTCTTAATGGGTTCATGTTTTCAACAGAAAAGTGTCGGAGTAAACTTCTGCCAAAAGTGCACTCTTCCCTCAGATGCAGAGTTAAGGATGAGAAGCAAAAGAATGTAAGTTCTTAGGATTCATTTTTGACAGAAAACTTCCACACACATACACACACTTGTTAACTAAGAAAAAGGAACAAAAAAAGCATTGAATATCTTTCACACTCTCTCTCTCTCTCTTCTACAGAATGGAGCATGGATTGATTTTCCTTGCTTTGTTGTGCACTTGTTCAGCCAAAGCTTAATTACTGGTCCGAAGTTCACTGTAGCTATTTATATACTCGGATGGATGGGATCCATTGGAATATATGAATAGTTACTGGTGCATTTCACGTTTTGCCTATTCAGTCTTTATGTAGAAAAAAGCGAGCGAGTTATAAAGCAAATGCCATTCACCCATTTGGTATGTGTATGAAAGAGATAATGCAAGCTATTGGCATGAATGTTGATAACATTACCTGTACTAAACATGACAGCATTCCTCTATGGCAGGAAGTTCAAGATGAAGTTCAGAGGGCATATTGCAAAAGTTGGTAAAATAGCCCAACGACTTACTTCGATGTTGAAAAACATGCTAACAAGTAAAGATAAGTTATTATCCCTCTCTATAAGGCTATGATTTGACCACTGTGCACAGATTTGGTCTCAACTACTGCACAAAGATTTGGTCACCTGGGTTTCTTGGGGACCAGGAGGTGGTAGAGAGGATTCAGAGATGATTGACCAAGATGGTGACAGGTGTGTGGAATACTCCCTGCGAGCATAGGTTGAAGGTTTGTGGACTACGAAGTTTAGTTGATAGGCAGAAAACAGGGGACATGATAGAAACTTTTAAGATATTAAAGGGGTTTTATAAAATTGATGCAAATGAAATTTTCAATATATGACAAATAGTTAGAGAACTAGTGGCCATCCATAAACATTGTGTAAGAGTGTGCGAAACAGATTTTTTGCATGGAAAGTGGTGAGTGAGTGGAATGGATTGCTAGAATTGGTTATGAATTCCCTAATGATGAATGGATTCAAGGAGAGGTAAGAGCACCATATAAAATGAACTATTAGTACAGTAATTGATCAGGGATGAATTGTACTTTTTACCATTGATTATTAGATTTGATTAATACGCGGTAACATTGAGGGATTAATTAACCGCGTTAATCGAGGGATACCTGTATACAACATTAAAAAGCAGTAGCAATCCTATGTTGGAGAGTATGATATTGAAAAGAGGGTTCTTGGCTCTTGAGGTGTCTAATTGGTCTCTGATCAGTTCAAAACATGTGTCAGGCCGATGAAATCAAAAGCACTAATAAAAAGTGAAGATGTGGCTATAATTTATAGTACTCCCATACAGAGGTTACTCTGATAAGGTATGACACTACATGTTATTATCATGACATGTTCAAGGACTAAACATGGGAGAGCACTCTACAACTCCTCATCTTCAAGTACCACCCACAACATCATATCATTATCTACTCACATCATCTATTCTCCCCCTCCACTACGACTAGTATTTTGGGTCTGTAAATTTCATGCCGATTTGTCTGCTTGTGGAATGAAACCTAAGTTTCCAGGAGGGAAAACCCTGCTAACTCACATTCAACTGAAAAGCCCATATAAAGATTCTTCTTGGGTTCTAAGAGATAGGAATTGCATAATAATATGAATTCCTTGACTTTATGATATATAACATATGGCCTCTCCCACTCAAATACCACCCTAACCTTCTCGTGGTAGAGCCTGTTATCACAAACAAGACTCATAAATATGACTTCTGCACTGCTTCAACCTTGGTATCACCTCTGGGTCTGACTGAAGAGACCACAATAAAGGTCAAAACTGGTCTGGGTAGTGACCCTTCCCATTGTGCATAGCATTATACATGTCCGCAAGGACATGTGATAGAATTATGGGATACTAAGGCAAGTGATGTGAAGTTTGTCCACCTTTGACACGAGTTGCCCCAGTCCTGAAGATACTTCAGGCACAAACTTTGTTTGCTTACACTTGGATAAAGAATTAAGCTAAATAAATGATTTATAGTAACCAAGGGAAAAAAACTTCCAACATCATTCTCTAATCCAGAGTAATTTATTAATAAGGTACAATGCATATTTAAACGGGTGGATAGGCTTATGTTTTCGTCACACATGTTGAATTGGATTTAAACGGTATTGATACGAACACAGATTGATAAGAAAATAACTATTAATATATCTGGCACTTTCGCTATGGCAAGTCGGGTCTGGCAGGCCATGCTTTGGATATCCCACCACTCAGAATCAATTTGGAAAAAAACAAAAGTACTGCACAGAAGCTTCTACAAGACAGAGAGGTTGTTCCTGGAATCAACAGAAGCCTTAAAACATACCCCAAACCTTAACAAGTATGGCTGTATAAATCTACCAAAGATTTGGGAGACAGTCATCCTAAGACCAAATTAATATTTATTATTTTAATTTTATTTATTTGAATTTTATTTTTTTCAAAACTTTGGACTACTATTTTTCAAAACTTTCAAGGACTACTATATAAATTTTTTTTAACTTAGATGGCGCCATATTAGGACTTTAGTCTTGTGTTGCACGCTGCAATTACTTATACTAGCCACACTGTTACACTGAATTGTGGTCGTCTTGCATTTGTAACAAACTTTGTTTGTGTGCTCTGAAGATGTTGGATATAATATCAGCGAAATATTCGTTATTACGTTAATTTATAGTTTTTTTCTTATCAATCTGTGTTCGCATCAATACCGTTTAAATCCAATTCAACAAGGTGTGATGCCTTTTGGCAACCCGTATAGGTAAATATGACTTCTGCATTGCTTCAACCTTGGTATCACCTCTGGGTCTGGCTCCCACTGAAGAGACCTCAATAAAGGTTGAAACCATCTGGGTAGTGACCCTTCTCATAATGCATAGCATTATACATGTCCACAAGCAGATGTGCTTTGCATTATGGGATACTAAGGCAAGTGATGTGAAATTCGTCCACCTTTGCCACGAGTTGCCCCAGTCCTGAAGATACTTCAGGTGCAAACTTTGTTTGCTTACACTTGGATAAAGGATTAATTAAACTAAATATATAATTTATAAACAAGACTCTGGTGATCCGGTATTGGCAGTATAACCAAAACATCTAAACGAGAGTAAATTGGTTGTGTATAAAATGCACGTCTGGATACTGAGGTAGTAGAGCTCTACCACCAAAATAGGAACTCTGTAGGCAAACAACCCACAAGTCTCAGAAAATTTAAATACTATTTTCAAGTCGGATAAATGCAGAAATCAGACAGACTCCTTGCTATTGACTAAAGCGTGGAAAAATTAGGAGACGAATTGGACAATGGAATGTTAAAGCACACTATCAAATAGGAAAACTAGCACAACTAAGAAAGGAGATTGAAAAATATAAAATCGAATTATTGGGGATTAGCAAAGTAAGATAGAATGGTACTGTTAGATAAATTTTTATAGTTGAAATGTGTTTCTTTATTCAGAGATGGATAATATAATTGACATACATGAATATGGAGTTAGAATCCTCATGTGCAAAGGATTTAGTCAAGCAATGATTGAGCAGGAACCAATCTCAGAACGAATGATAACAGTCAATCTTAAAACTAAATTTGGAAGACTAAGAGTTGTTCAGTGCTATGCCCCAACTGAGAATGCATCCTTTGAAGAAAAAGAAAAATTTTACAGTCTACTTGATAAGATGATCTTCATAATAACACATTGTAATGAGAGCATACTTCTTATGGGCGACTTCAACACTAAAGTTGGCACAAATAATGAGGGACTGGAGAATGTAATGGGCAAGAATGGTTTGGGAGAGAGAAATGCAAACGGTGAACTGTTCATGGAACTGTGTGGCAAATATAACTTAGTAATAGGTGGCACAATCTTCCAGCATAAAAGAATACATAAAGCAACCTGGATGTTAGCAGATAGTAAAAGACAGAATCGAATAGATCATATTGTCATCAGCCAAAGGTGCAGAAAAATGTTATTAGATGTGCAAAATAAAAGAAGTGCTGATATTGGGTTCAGATCACCACCTAATAATAGGATCTATGAAGTTATATATTCAAAAATATCATCAGAGGAAAACATTTAATACCGAATTTTCCCGAAAATAAGACAAGGTCTTATATTAATTTTTGCTCCAAAAGACACATTACGGCTTATTTTCAGGGGACGTCTTATTTTTTCATGTACAATAATCCACATTTATGCATGTACAAAAATCTACATTTATTTTTTGTTGTGATGCTTTGAATTCTTCTGGGGATATTTCTAACTGTGGTACCATTGCAAAGGCAAATGCTTGAATATCAGCCCTGCGCACAACCAAAGCCTTTGTGAAAAAATATCTGTGAATGAATTGCCTGTCAGTAATTCATTCACAGATGACGTCTTCCAGCTCAGGAAATAATGATTGCCGACCTGATCCACACTTGCGCTTCTTAGCATTTCCCTCATTTATCATACCTCAGCCAATAGGTGTTGGCTGAGGTTATCGTACTCTGCTCACCATTTTTGGACCATTCGGAGATCCAACTTCTCTTTGCAGAAAGCTTACGGATTTCTGCAAAGAGAAGAAGTTCTTGCCCCTGGAGTCCTCCACAATTCCTTTCTTGTACTCGACAGAATAGGTCTTTCTTTTTGCATTCATCTTGTCTGGGGGGGGGGGTCAAAATATTATTCTCTTTAAATCTACCATTAAATCAAGTGTTAATTGACTTACGAGACAGGGTTGGCAACAAAAATGATGAGAGTTAAGAATGATGGTCCACACAAAAGCGACGAAAAATTGCAGGCACCAAAATTCAGAAAACGTTTCTTTATTTCACATGGGTGCATTAAGTATGTCCGTTACAATACGCGACATATTGAATTATGAAGATTCATATTAGACACAACCACGTCCATTCATTATCAAGTGCGAACGTTATTCGTGCATTGTATCTGTACTCCGATTGGTCATTCGGCAATAAGTCTCGAGTTCATCTGTTTACATAGTGTTTACATGGTGGTGGGAGGACTAGGGGCCATCCATGGAAACTGAGAAAGAGTGTGGTTAGCAAAGGTGTTAGAACTATGATTTTTACTTGGAGAGTGGTGAATGAGTGGAATAAGTTGCCAGAGTCTGTTGTGGGTGCCATGACTGTAAATGAGTTCAAGGCAAAGTATGATAGATACTGTGTGGAAGCTGAATAGTTGTTCTTGACATGATGTTTAGGGCCTCCCTCAATGAGTCTAAGGACTCCTTGGAGTTGCCCGTAATAATAATAGGTGTTTACCTCTCGTCCAAAGATGCCCGCTCAAATATTTACAAATACTTAATTATATATTAATATTATTATTTTATAATTCAATACGTCCGTTGTGTGTTAAAACGGATGTACTAAATGCGTCTTTCTAGCTGACGATCTTAACTGGGGCTTATATCACGAGAATCCTGAAAAATCATGCTAGGACTTATTTTCTGGTTAGGTCTTATTTTCGGGAAAACACGGTAGACAAAAATTTGATACTGCTAAATTACAAAATGCTGAAGTCTACAATGAGGTTAGAAATAAAGTTAAGGGAAAATATTGATATTAATTTTGAAGGAGGAATGATGATATAGAGGCTAAATGGAAAAATGTAAAAAAAAGTCCTTAATGATACAGCAGAACATGTTTTAGGATATGCTAAAAGAAAGAAGGAGGAATGGTTATCGATGGAAACTTGGAGACTAGTGGATGAAAGGAAAAAAATTAAGCTGTAATTATGTTCAAGAAATACCACCCAAAAGGAAAATGAACTTAAAAACAAATATAAGATTTTAAATAAAAAAAAGTTAAGAGAAGTGGTAGACAAAATAAACAGCAATGGTTTGAAGAACTGGCATCGAGGGCATAACAAGCTGCAGACAAATATAACAATAGAGAGCAGGGCCGTTGCCAGATTAGATCGCATCCTGAGGCAAGCAATTAAATATTGCCCCCAATGGATTATAAGACAAAAATATAAGAAAATCTGCAATTGCTATTTTGTTTTTATTACAAGAGAAACATTAATGCAAAACGATTACATAATAATATTAATTATACAGGGATATCGCACAATTAAACTGTTTATAAGCGCCTCTAAATTTAAATTATAAGCTATGTCCACCTCTATCGATATAGTTGCTAGACCAATCAATCTTTCTTGGGTCATTGCCATTCGCAAATAATGTTTAATCAGTTTAAGCTTGGAAAAACTTCTTTCCGCACTTGCTACGTTAACAGGAACAATTCCTGTTAGCGTAGTGACGCCGCCTACTGCAATATGGTTGAATGAGCACCCTTATTACGCCACGCCATGAAGCAGGCTGCCTCTATGCTACACCCTGTCAAGGGTACTGATAGAGTTGTACAGTATTATAACTTTCTGGAGAAGCCGTGCAAAAGAATGTCCCAGTGAAGAATCTCAATGGAAAAATTCTAGTGTCAACAAAAGAACAATTGGAAAGATGGTGACAACATTTTAGTTAATCTTGAACAACAGCAATGATAGAATATAAACAGAAAAAAAAAAAGAAGTAGATGAATTAAAAATAGATACCAGTCACCATCTAAATTGGAGATTAAAAAAAAAAATGATGGTATCCTGGCAGAGGTTCTAAAATCTGACTCCACAACAATCACAGATATGCTCTACTCACTATTCCAAGATATCTGGGAAAAGAAGACATTCCCTAGGGATTGAAATACATGAAAAATAATAAAAATACCAAAGAAAGGAAATTTGGGAAACTGTAGTAATTGGAGAGGGCATAAACCTGCTATGTGTCATTAACAAAATTTTCTGTAAAATTAATTTTTCAAGAATTTTTAATATTTGGCTTAAAACCAAATAATAATTTGGTTTTAGGCAAAATAAATCATGTATAGACGACATTAACACCTTAATAATAATTGAACAGTCGGGCGAATTTAACTCTCATTTATATTTGCTCTTTGTGGATTATGAAAATGCCTTCGATTCCATTCCTAGAGATTGTGTGTGGAATGCTTTTCAAAACAAAGGAATGCCACATAAGATAATAAATAAACCTCATACTGGAAGGATATAACAAATTCCAATGCCAGGTGCTGCATGATGGGTATTTGTCACAATCCTTTCAAACTGTAACTAGAGTGCGACAAGGATGTCTTCTATCTCCCTTATTATTTTTATACTGATGCTAAATCAAGTTCTAGAACAGACAGCAATGGAACGTGCCAAAGGAATATCATGGAAAACAAAACTTTGGGTAATCTAGACTATGCAGATTATGTATGTCTAATTGCTCACAGGCATACAGATATCCAAAACAAACTAACCACATTACAAGAAGAATCACTGAAAGTTTGAAAATAAATACAAAACAAAAGAAATGAGAATCAATGTCAACAATAAAGTGCCAAATACAATTGAAAATAGAAAAATGAACATTTTACATATCTCAACATTGTTTTATCTGCAAACGTAGGAGCAACTAGAGATGTTGACATTAGGATTCAAAATGCAAAAAGTGCATATGCTAAACTTAATAGAGTATGGAAAACAAAATTCACACAGATACAAAATTAAAAATATTTAATGCATGTAAAATCAGTTCTTTTATATGGATGAGAAACATTTAATTTCAAAGGAAATACAAAGAAACTACAAATATTCACAAACCGATGTCTGTGGAGAATACTTTGAATTTGGTAGCCACAAATTATTACTAACAAAGGCCTCTGGAAAAGAACAAATCAGCAAAAAGTCAACCTTGAAATCAGAAAATGAAAATTTAGGTGGATTGGACATGCACTTAGGAAAGATCATGAAGAAGTCTGTCATGCAGCCGTGGAATGGAATCCACAAGGAAAGAGAAAGTCTGGCCATCCTGTTTCTTGCTGAACTAAGAGCAAGGATAAGGAACCGATAGAAAACATTTACAGACTCCTAATGTTCCTGATGGAATCTGGGAAATAAGAAGAAAAAGAAAGATTCTTCTTGTTGCAAAAAGAATTGAACTCAAGTCTTTTCTGATCAAAGGGTGTAATGCACCATTGTTCCTTCCAAGTCAGACTATTTCATGAAACTAACAATAAATATATACATAACAATAAATAATATATACAATATATACAGCTGCTTTTATCCTGAAGGTATCACTATTTGTTACAACCATTTAATTTGGCAATATTACTTTTCACAATTCTGTAGTCCTACAGACCATCATATATGCAAGTTTATTCCTGCTTGTTGGAACAATTTTATTATTATTGTTTTATATTTAAGACATTTCGTATTAGATTTGTGATACACTTTGGTTTTTCCATACTTCTTTCTAATTACATAAGAATAGTTATATAACAATAACTATATTCTTAGTTACATTGTTTTGTACACTTATTCTATTTTATTAGTATTATTTGGTAACCTCCATAGTTTCAAAAGACTCATTATGGGAGGCCCACTCAAACAGCAACAAGTCTATCATAATGAGCTTTGAAGTTATTTATACTACCTGCACTCAGGCAATGCATTCCACTCACTAACTTTCAGGGATGGCCTCTCATTCTTACCATCTTAACAGCCACTCTTTTTATAATTTCTTCTGTATTAATCTGATAGAATCCCTTAACTAACTTGAAGGTCTCATCATGAAGATCTCAAATCACATCCACTTCCCGAAATACATCTCCACCAATATAATACGTAGCCTTATTATTGCATGACACCTCCAAGGAGTCCAAATACTCATCGACGGCAGGTACCCACTCTACAACTCTCTGTCTCCACCACTCAATCCGCCAACTACAACCATCACTACCAATGTCATCTATCGTCCACCACTAGTATTTTCACAGACAATCACACACATCCATGCCCATGATGGGATTCGAACTCTCAGCCTTTTAGCTGGAGAGCAGATACACTAACCACTCAGCCAAACCACACTAGAATATTTATATTTCTGTATTCCAAAGTGTAACACCTTGCATTTATTAACATTAAAACTGCAATCCTACTCATTTGTCTAGCTAAAAGTCTATTCAAATCTTCCTGCAAAGGATAATTCTATCTAACTCTGCACAAGCAGCAAACATCTGAAGATCCCCAAGTCAATCCACATGAAATATCATTAACAAAAAGTTAGACAGCAGGGGTCCCAAAAACAGAACCCTGAGACACATCAGTAGTCAACCTTCCTTTTCTGAGGCACGGCTCCATCATACACATGCTGGTATTGTTCAGAGAGTTTATCTCCAATCCATCTCACCAGCATACTATCTATTCCTATCCTAATGTCATCCATTCCTACAGCCTTATTAACATCTGACAGAGCAACACTTCATACACCTCTGATTCTTTCACCTTTAATTCTCCTAATTCTTGCCTCCCTTCCACATGTTGCACAGCATCATTCACATCATTATGATATACACTGATGACGTGTTCGTTAAATAATTCCACTACATCATTTGCCATAGTTACTCTGCTGCAATAACTATCCACCAGCATCAACCTACCATAATTATTTTTCCTCTTGCTTGCAAAATAGCAGAAAAATTCCCTTGGATTAGCTTTGACCTGACTGGCTTCTCATTTTCTATTTTTTTCTTTTTTTAAACCATGCTTGTCGCTTTTCTGGCCTGCACTTTATATTCTTCATGCAGCTGTTCACTGCAAATTGTCTTGTACTTCCTCAATAACTTCTTTCGTAATACTGCTTGCTTGATTTCACTATCTATCCATCCATCTCGCTCCTACTTAATTTGCTTAACTCTTGGAATGCAGATGTGCATTGCTTGTGTTAGATACTGCCTTTGTAGAAAAGATGTTGATAATGCATGAGAAATGATAAGTCAACATCTTTTTTACACAATTCATCAACTCAATGTATTGATGCTAGTTGACTATGGAGCTTCTGATAATTACTCAGATTATAGTTCCACATGCAGATATTCTTGATAACTTTTTCCTGTTTGAAAATCCCTCATGATCACTTTCCCCAACACATGGCAGTGTTAATACCTTATTTACAACCACAACCTGTGAGGATATCACCAAATCTAATACTGATAAACCTCATGTTGCTTCCATCACATCATGCTGCTTTAGATGGTTATCCTGCAAAAACTCAACAGATTCATTCTCTTTACTATACACTACTCTTCTTTCCAATCCACATTCCTATAATTAAAATCTACCATTAGGATCATCTTCCTTTTACTTGTCCAACTAATGTGTCTAAACATTTCACAATCAATACTCTCCACATTCCCTGGCCTATAACAGCAAAACAGTATCCTATTAGATATACTATTTTACTGATCTCAACAAGGGAAACTCTGACTAAGCACTTTAAGTCTCAGATCTGGTAGCGTTCCAAAGGGATGGAAAGAGTACAGAACAATTCCCTTGCATAAGGGAGGGTCTAAGATTGCAGTAGCAAACTATAGACCAATCAGTCTCAGGCATGACGGTAAAAGGCTGCCAGAGTCAGTTGTGAGTGTTTTTTTCTGTTTATGGGTTCAAGGAGAGGTATGATAAATTGTGTGATTAGTGTGGGTCTCTCACGATGAGTCTTCAGACTCCATGGAGGTGCCCGTACAATAATAATAATAATAAAATCTTCACGGGTACTACTATTTTCCACTTTGACTCTTGAAGGATACAATTCCTCTACTACCACCATTAAAAATACTCCCCCTCCTCTCTTCATCTTCCTATCCTTTCAGAAAATTCTATATCCCACCATTTCAAGTCCTGACAGCATATCATCCTCAGTCAACCAAGTTTCACTTATGCCTATTATTTTTGGGAATACTGATTCAATCAATGCTACAAACTCAGCCCCTTTTATTTCCAACTATACATTAGTATACCACTCTAATTTTTTGATTATACTAATGTATAGAGTGATATTTTTATATCACTCTATACATTAGTATATAAGCATAATGATTCTCCGTTCTTTGAGGCCATCCCATTAACACAATCACTTTTCACTCTCTGCTATAGTGCACTTCGCTCTTCATCTTGACATTCCCGTTTCCCAGATTCTGACTCTGATTTATATTCTTATCTCCACAATTTTGCACTGCATCACTTTGCTCTGCTATAATCACTCTTTTCACCTTTGCATCCATCCTCTTCCCATCCTTCCACAACCTGCTTCTCAAACTCTTTCTCTGATTTTTAGTGGCACTAATTTCATATGAATCTTGTGTAGTCTTAATAAACAACAACTGCTCCAAATGACCAACACCAAATCCATTCAAATGCATTCCATCAGCTATGAACCTTCTCTTGAATTCATTATGTACATTCACAAATTGAACACACTCTGTCTGACACAATTTAGCCATCTTGTTATTCAATATCATTGCTCTATTATATGACAGTGGTGGTACAATACATTTTATTGTACCACTTTCCCAATGATGCTATTATCCTTCATTTCCTGCAACAACTTCTTAAAATCACTTTCCATATTCTTTGTCTCACTATTCAAGTCGTTTGTGCCCATCACTACCACCAATTTTGATGCCCATTCCTTCTATACAAAGCATCTAATATACGTTTTATTGTACCACCTGTAAAACATGTCTTGTGCACTTTATTTTTTACTACACCTTTAATGAGTGAGTCACAGCCCCTAAGATACTTGCTTCTTTTTATTAACTTCCTTATCATTTACATTAGATATGCTCTTCTTTAAATGTTCAATTTCTTCCCCATACACATAACCTAACTCCTCATTTTCATTCAATCTTGCCTAAGCTCTTCAAAGTCACTTGTGTTATTATCATCACAAGCACTTCTGTCCATTTTCTGATTATTCTTGGCAACACCATTCTCATTTTTGGGACGTCTTAGCCTCTCATCACATTTTTAATATACTACAATACATTCCTTGTTATCATTTGATCTAACACTTCATAAATCTAACATTTTTGGATGCATACATAAAAATTGTTGAATCTTAAAAACTGCAAAAAGTCGAGTTGAGACCTTCCACGCAGCTCGCATATGCTTTTTATATGTCATCCATTCCCACAGTCTTATTAACATAACCATCTGCCATCATTTCTATAACGTTAACTACCACTTCCACGTTTATGAAGATAACAACAGAAGCAAACACTTTTAATACCACAGTACAATGATTATATCCAGTCTGGCTATCACATAAAAGCACTATTATACAATTCTACACAATATAATTTAGGGTAAAAAACACTTTTCATAATATCATTCAAAAACACTACTACTTCTCATTGTGATAATATAAATTAATAATATAAATGTCAATCATTTTAGTTTACTGTTGTTTAATTGCACTTATGAGCTCTTAAAGTTCACTTGGTATTCCAGAAATTGTATTCTTAACTTTGATAATTCTTTTTAGAGATTCTCTCTCTCTCTCTCACACACACACACACACACACACACACACACACACACACACAATGAAAGGATGAATGCACTGCACTGTCAAGGGGAAATATTGCAAGAAGATGGAGACTTACTCAAGGTGTCTCATGAACATTTCACAATTCTATTCATAGAAAAAGAGAGCAATACCATCGTATGCAATAAACTGTTATTTTTACCCAAGCTAACCTGGTTTCCAGCCTGGTTGGCCGAGTGGTTAGTATACGCTCTCCAGCCAAAATGCTGCGGGTTCAAATCCCGCCTTGGGCATGGATATTTGTGATTTGTGAAAATAGTGGTGGTGGTCAGCGGTAAATTGCACTTGTGTAGATGAAGGTAGTTGCAGTTAGTGGAGCAGTGGAGACAGAGAATTGTAGAGCAGGTGCCCTCCCTCGATGAGTCTTTGGACTCCCTGGAGCTGTTATGTAACAATAAGCTGGAGAGATGTAGAAGAAATTAATGCCCCCATTAGCTGCAAAATGCAAGAATACAATAAAGCATCTCTCAACAGGAAAATCTCCAAGGGCAGACAGTCTAAACAGGTAATTTCATAAAATATATTTTCAAAAGTTTGGAACCCTATTTGAGAATAATTAATGAAACGTCAGAAACAGAAACAAAACCAGAAAATTTCTTCAACACTGGATACATCACCGTAATACTAAAAGTTTTCACTCTAGAAAAACTGAAGAATATTTAAAAAAAAAAAAAAAAAAAAAAAAAAAAAATGGAGAAGTATAACACTATTAAATACAGATTATAAAATAATTTCAAAAATTCTCACAAACAGAATACAGAAATTTCTACAGAAGCTTGCATCATCTGCTCAAACATTTGCAGTAAAAGGAAGAAATATAACATACCATATACACATTACAGATGTGTATATGAATATTATCAAGTGACTAACAGTCCGTGCATATTACTAAGCCTAGACATCGAAAGAGCACTTGACACAGTGAGCTGCGAGTGCATCCTCTAAGTTGTAAAAGAAATTGGCTTTAAAACAAACCTCAAGAGCTGGTTAAAAGTTTATGAGAATGCAGAAAGCCATGTAATAATAAATACTCTCTGCACCTTTCCAAATCAACTGTTCCATACAAGGTGACCCTCTCTCTCTCTCTCTCTCTCTCTATGGCCCTCTTCATATCACACTAGAACCACTATTAAGAGTAATAAACACAAATTGATTCTAGAAACTAATATTCATGGGGAAAGTGAAGCAAAACTGTTAGCATATGCCAATGACAATAAGAATATTGGATTCCTTCAGAAAGGCATCATTAAACATGACAAAATCTTACTATGTGATAATTATCGACTGAAAAAATAAACCTAAAATACTGGCAGGAATTCCAAGGAAAAATTACTTACCAATGTTAGGTATTAAAACTGGAGGCCCAGATACTTAAGTAGATCAGTGGAAAGAGTTGTATGAAGCAATATCCAAAAAAATAAGCAATATGCAAAGAAGGTATATTTCTGTGAGAGGCAAAACCAGGATTTGTAATATGTACTTAGCCTCTTGACTGTGGTACAAAATACCCAATATCCTATACCATGGATAATGGGCAGATAAAATTCATAGGCTTTTTGCAACATAGGTTCAAATATTTGAGGTTCAAATAAGAACTAATGTGTCATACAACCACTGTCAGTGCCAGGTTATTTTGCACTCCAGGCAAAGTTTACAAATGCACCCCTTATTTCACAAGTGTGCCCCTTATTTCACAAGTGTGCCCCTTATTTCATAAGCTAAAATGTTTCTAATTGGCATTAACAAAATAAAATAGTCTTTCTGGTTAAATTAATAGGGCTTTTATTTTTTTTTTTAATTAATTTGAAAATTCTCTGTTATAATTCATTTACAAAAAAAAAAAAAAAAAAGGTATAAAATACCGAAATTCAATATTTTAAAACGTTAACGTTTTAAAATATTTATCTTAACTGAATTTTAAATAGCAGTAAGTTCAAATCATTTAGGTAAGGAACAAAAAAGAACCAAGAGTTAAATAGTAAAATAGTGTGATGTGTGAGGGTTAAGGAAAGAGAATCGATACCTAAATCATATATCACTATTTAATTTTGATATTTTAGTAAAGTATGAATAAAGCATAGCTTGAAGTTTTGCACCCCTTCACGGTTTGCACCCTAAGCGGTTGCCTAGTTTGCCTAAATGGTAGCACCGGCCCTGCATACAACACTCTTTCCCCAAAACAGAAGCTGAAGAGTCCTAGCCTTAAGTCAATATACACCTGCAAATGGATAACCAGAGCCATAACTGTGGTAAGAGCACATAAGTTATATCATCTTCATCAAATTCCTGCCATGTGCCCTCAAGGGGTGTACAGAATATAATAGGTACTACATGAAAAATTTACATCAAAACTAACTTCCTATCTACAATTTTCCTCCTAATTAGTCTGTTACCTGTCAAGACTCCAACATTACCAGATCTTATATTTCTATCTTCTACGGCATTTTTTATCATATCAATCCATCTATATCTTGGTCTTCCTCTGGGTCTTTTTCCTGACGACCTGGCAGAGAACACTTGTTTTGCTAATCTTTCCTCGCCCATTCTGTTTAAGTGACCATACCACCTGTGATTAGCTCTGCTAAGTTATATCAGTGATATGCAATTGCATTTCTACAAAAATGCCTTCCTAACAAAATCAAAAACTCTCTTCCTTCAATTAAACAAAGTCCACCCTAAAATATTCATTGAAATGACTGGGTGATACCAGATTGTAGAAGAAACTTACAGCACAGAGTAAATACCAAATCGCAAGCAACAGACGGGAAGCTTTCTACATCCATTTGCACTATGGTATCTCAGAAGCGCTCAGGTCAATTCTGAAGCTTTTAATTCATAATATCCTTCCATTAAATCTCAACAGTGCACTTAACTTTGTTATGTTCCAATTCACTATGTTTAATTAAAACTCATTACGATTTTTTATGGTGAGGAAATTTTGTTAAGATGAGTAGCACGTAGCGTAAGTTGGTGACAAACAACACATGTCATATGTTTCGGCGTGTTATCTGTTCATGCGGATAAATGTCTATAAAAATAAACAGCATGTTTCTGAAGTTGTTAATTGCTTCTTTCATACATGCAATTTCACACACACCTATTGCAAAGTTTGTTCGTGCTATTTAGTGATCGTGTAATTAGGAACATATGTGCAATAAAAGTCTATCAATTTATTTATTCACTTCTTTTCCTAAATTTAATATATGCGTATGGTAATGAAATTAAAATTACCTTCTAATCTTTCCAGATCTCCATACACACCAGGCATACTTTTATCATCTATCTTTCACCTTCAAATACAAATATCAATCACAGCAAAATATACCCGTTAATGCCGATACTACCAAACACCAGTACAGTAGTGACATCTCATCATCAGCGTTGTATGCTGTAAAGACGCAATCAAACTGAATGAAAATAAATTTTTAATAACATTTAAGAAAGTTAAGGCTAAAGTAGCTCCTTCTACTCCCTTTAGAATTAAAAAATCGTTAGATGATTTATTTATTTATTGTTTCATTTATTTGTATTTAGATTTAATGAAATAGTAGTGGTAAGAGATGAATAAATATAGCGTAAACTTCAAAATGGGCGTTCGTATTATACCTCTTGTTAACTTATCATTATAATTATATTCATTGCGGTGCTAACATATCTTTGGGGGTGGATGGTAAACTTTATTCGATGTACGTCTAATATTATTGACATTTTTGTTGTTGTTGTTACTGATGCTGTTATACTTCTTATAAAACTCCACGAATTCCATTTAGCGCTAACTTTTTTTTAAGATTATGTGCAGCTAGAAATACCGTTGATAATGAGCTGGAAGCCATTCTTAATCGAAACTGTCAGGCAAACAGTTACAGTCATCTCGAAGCTATACACTCAAATGACTGTATAATATTATTATCATTATTATTATATAACACCTCCAGGGAGTCCAAGGACTCATCAAGGGAGGGCACCTACTCTACAGCTCTCCGTCTCCACCGCAACTACCTTCATCATCTACACCAGCGCCATCTAACTACCGACCACCACTATTTTCATAGACAATCATAAACATCCATGCCGATGGTGGGATTCGGACCCGCAGCCTTTTGGCTGGAGAGCGGATACGCTAACCACTCGGCCAACCAGGCCGGCAATATACAGTATAATGTCTAAAAAATTATGAGTCCTGCCAGTGCCAGCTCTAGGGTGAGCCAACACTGGTAGGACTCTCGGGCGCTCCTAGGCCAATTTTATCAACGCATTGTAAGACAATACAGGCATCATTAAGTTCTTTATTGTTGAAAGCAGTTTATAGTTATTGCCCCAAAAAAAATGTGCATGTAGAGAATTTTGGGGAGCACTGCTTGTACCACCAACTCTTAGACTCTCTGGTCCTCTTTAATACTGTTACTTTTTTTACGATGTTGGCGTCCCAAAGCCATTACGCCCATAGGCAGGCGCCTCTTGTACCTGACCCTAGAGCTGGCCCTGAGTCCTATGCTGTGCCGGCTATACGGATACTGGTTCCCCGATGCATTTTAAGTTGAGCGCCCCTTACATTTTTTAAATGCACTTAAAATTTAAAGGTTCAAAAATCAAAACACATTTTTATGTAAAATTGTGTACTTTGAAAAATACATATATCAACCTCCCAACTAGCCAGGACGTCTATGTATGTCCAGCAAAATCTGGATACGATGCATGCAATCTGTTGAAACAACATTGATAAGAAGTGCAACTTGGCCGTCATGTCCATTAGACGGTGCGATAATCCTTCACACTGAAGAGAACACTTAACTAGATTATCTCGCGATCTTAACTCCGTCTCGGTTGCCTAGAGCAAGAAACGCAGTTCCTTGGTTCTGTGCTGGGTAACTGAACTTTTAGTTATATTGGATAGATTTAAAATATTGAATTTTTTTTTTTTTTCCTTTTATTGTACAATTTTTAATGCCAGGACAAAATAAGGAGCCTTGTAAAAGTCTTCACCAATGTCATTTTTAAATTTTTGTGCTAATTTTTGTCTAATCGCTTAGTCGACTACATTTTGTTCTCGAAGAACTTAAGTCAATATAATTATTTGGGAGAAAAAAAAAAAAAAAAGACGGGATGTCGACGTTTCAGATTGTTATTTTTTATTTTTGTTCAAAATCAAATTTGGTAGAATACTTCACAGATTGCCTGAAGGACGTGCCATATCGAATGTGAAGTGTACATACTGTGAAAAATGTGAAATTATGAGACAATAGATATTTATAAAGATATTTATATTTTATCAGAGGAGCAGGGAGGGGGGATTAGAATACTTCAAAACAAATCTAAAATTTAATCCACTCCATATAGGATATGTCTCAGATAATTTCATCACACACACACACACACACACACACACACACACACAGAGCCGTCGCCAGATTAGATCGCTTCCTTAGGAAAAACAATTAAATATCGCACTTAATGGATTATAAGACAAAAATATAAGAAAATCTCCAATGGCTATTTTGTTTTTATTACAAGAAAAACATTAATGGAAAACGATTACATAATAATATTAATTAAATGTTTGCTCTACGGGGATATCGCACAATAAAACTGCTTATAAGCTCTTCTAAATTTAAATTATAAGCTATGTCCCTCTATCGATATAGTTGCTAGACCAACCAATCTTTCTTTAGTCGTTGCTGTTTGCAAATAATTTTTAATCAGTTTAAGCTTGGAAAAACTTCTTTCCGCACTTGCATTTACGCTACGCTAAAAGGAATTGTTAGCGTAGCGACGGCGACTAGTTTATGCTAGCCTCTATGCTACACTTTTATTTTTTTTTTTGTTCGACGTTACTGACTGGATGGGCGAAGCAAATATGCTTTTATATTCCCCTTTGTCTGGGTTGGTGTACTGATGAATGGGACTGTTTTCAGCTTTTTGCCCTCTCTTTGTGGGCAGTGTGGTTAGTTGATTTCAGCTGGGAGCAGGATTGCTTTTGGTCTTTTGTGCTTGTTGTAGACTGTCTCATCATATTCTGAAGATTGTTTGATAAGTAAATTTGGATGAGTGATTGCTCTGGTGAAAAACTTCTCTGTTAGGTCATGTAGTGGGGGGGGGCTATGTATGGGGTTTTGGTCTCCCGATGGATCTGTTTCTGACATACTACGGTGCATTCGTAGTCACTTATATTGTATCCTCTGGAGTTTTCGGATATTAGACTGTGAGGTGTGGCTCCACGTTGGGGAGGCATACGTGATTACAGGACGTATTACCATCTTGTATATTAATAGTTTATTTTGTACGTGAAGTTTACTTCGGCGGTTGATCATGGGATATAGCTGTGGTATGGCTCTGGATGTCTTGCTGCAGATGAGTTTAATGTGACTGTTGAATCTAAGTCTTTTGTCCAGTCTAACTCCCAGATACGCGGTTTCTGTTTGCCACGGAATCTTTTTTCCGAGTTGGATGTCCTCATTGATGAGTGCTTTTCTTCTGGTGAAAAGCATAGCTGAGCTTTTTTTTTGTGTGTGTGTGTGTGCAGTGGCCTGAATCCTCCAATCTAGAGAACCACTTTGCAAGAGAGGAGATGCTATCCTGGAATCTTTTGGTTGCCAGCTTGGGGCTAAGATATCTGGACAATATTGCCGTACCATCGGCATATAGGGCGGTGATGGTTGTTCTTGGGTTTTGTGGGATATCAGCTACATAGATTGAGAAGAGCAGGGGGGGGGGCAGAAGAAAGCCCTGAGGTACACCTGCCAGAATTTTTTTTCTGGATGATATAATTCCATTGATTTTTATCTGCATGTATCTGTCTGAAAGATAGGATTGGATAAGCCTTATGATCTTTATTGGTATGTTGGCTTTTATAAGCTTGTAGAGTAGGCCCTAGTGCAAGACTTTGTCGAATGCCTTTGCTAGATCCAAGAATACTGCTGCGGTGTGTTGGTTCCAATTAAAACCGAGTGTGATGTGTTCTACCAGGTGGTGTATTTGTTGAGTGGTGCTGTGCTCCTTTCGGAAACCAATTTGTTCATTGGGGATAACTCTGAGTTTCTCTGTTGCATCTTGTTGTCTAGAGAGGATTACTCTCTCTGCGATATTGCCGAGGCTGCATAGTAGACTGATGGGCCTGTAACTTTGGGGGAGTTGAGGATTTTTTCCAGGCTTTTTTATAGGTGTTATATCAGCAATTTTCCAGGCTATGGGAAAATGTTGTAGTCTGATTATTGCATTTATGTTGACTATATGGATTATGGCCTTTCTGGGAAGAATTTTTATGATTTTATTGGTGATTCCATCTGGTCCTGGAGCTTTTTTTTAATTTAAGTGCTTGATGATGTTATATATTTCTGTTGGGGTGGTAGTAGTGAATGTGGTCTGGGCATTTCTCTGTTTGACTTAAAGTATGCCTGACCCTATGAATATTATATATATGACTAATATTCAGATTTTCATATGCAGGTCTGCACTGCTCCTCCACGCTGTCAGCCAGTGCCTCAGCTTTATCTCTATCCAAGTGTGTTATTCCGTACTTGGTCTGCATCGTTGGTAAGGGTTGATTTTTTTCTACAGAGGATCTTCAAGATTTCCGTATAATATGATCAGCTGGGTTTAGGGATGTTAACTTCTTTTCCCACTCCTGGTTTCCATGATTTGCAGTGCATCTCTTACTTTTCTGTTTAGGTTGTTTAGGATCTTTTTGGCTTGTGGCGGCCCTAGAGTCATGGTACCTCTTCCTGGCTTTATTATTTGACCTGATTAAGTTTGTTATCTCCTCTGGGATTCTGCTGGTTGAATGGATGTGTGTAGTTCTGATGACCGATGTAATTGCTTTCTTGATTTGGTCCATTAAGCATTTTACTGCAATGTCTATCTCCTCCTTTTCGTGTATGATAGTCACTGGGCTGATGTGCTCTAGTAGGACTTTGGCTAGTTTGTCCCATGCTATAAATGAGTGTAAGGGGGAGAATTGATTTAGTGTGCCTAGTTTGAGTACTATGGGATTATGGTCTGAAGAAAATTCATTTACTGCTTCCAGATGGTACTGATATTTGATATTTTTTAAAACGATGTCTAGTACGTCCGATCTGCCAATAGGCTGTGATGGGTAGGCTCGACAGGTCCCATAACTGTGGCTGAGTTGGCTGCTGTGTAGTTATGTAGTGTGGCCACTTGTATTAACTGTGGAGCTGTACCTGGCAGTGTGCTTGGCATTCAGATCTCCTGCCCTAAGAATGGAGTCTGTAGAGCCAAGAATGGTATCCAGATCTGATATTAATAGGGGTTTGCTGGGTGGGTTGTAAGATGAATATATCTTCATACTTCCTGCATTCTTGGTGTGTACTTCTACTCCTGTAATTTCCAGGTTGGTGGTTTGTGGGTTGGGTATATTGTGGTTGAGGTAGAGCTTGGTGTAGATGGCTGTGCCTCCCCCTCTGGTACCTAGTCTGTCTGCATGTTCGATGCATGGTGTATACCCTTATTTTTGGGTTATTAGCAGGTCTCAGGTGGGTCTCGCTGATCAGCATGTCGAGGTTTCTTCTGAATGTGAACTCTTGTAGCTCTAGTATCTTGTTCGTGAGGCGATTGGCATTCCAGGAGGATTTGGTTGTATTCTAGTTTTGCTCATTGTTGAGGGCTGCTAGTATGAGTGAGTCCCTTGCAGGAAACTTTTCATTGAGGATGGTGATGGGTTAGTTTGACTAAATTCTTGCAACATAGTGGCTAATGAGATGGTCAGAATTGCTTATGTTGGGGCTTTTTTGGGTGGTATGTGCTGCATTCTTGGGACGAGCTGCTTCTGCATAGGTTTTGGTGGGGGGTTGTTGTCTTTCCTGACTTGTTTGATTTAGATTTCTTTGATTTGTATTATGATCAATCTCAATCTGTGATCTTCGGTTGGTAATGGGAGCAGGTGACTTGGGGATCTTGTTGCCCCACGATTTTTTGGATGATGGATGCATCCTTTGTAGTTGGAGGGATGGGGTCCACCACAATTGGTTGGTGTCGTTTTTGGTTTGGCGCATGTAATGGTTTGGTGTTTTTCACCACATTTAAAGCATCTGTACTCGGCTTTGCACAGTTTTTGGGTATGGCCAAACTTATGGCAGCAGTGGCATTGCTCTGCTGACGCTCCCTTTCTTAGTGGTTCTGGGGGTTATTCTGAGACCACATACGGCGGTTATCTCATAGATCTGTTTCTGCGTATTGGGGACTTCCACTAGAACTAGCGGTATTGGTCACTTGTCTGATCTGGTCATCCTGCTGACTTTAATTGGTGTTAGCCCCTGATGGGTGAGGTCTGCAGCAATCTCCTCTGAGGTGACGCTGTCCATGACTCCTCTGAGTACAACCTAAGATTTCTTTCGCTGCTTAGTGCAAAGGTGCGATATTGTAGTTTGTTGTTGTCCATAAATTTCGTTGTCTCTGTAGTCTGTGACTGTTGTTGGTTGGATTTTTACCCCTTTGTCGGTGTTTCAGGCCCAGGAGTAATGTATGTTGTGTTCTCTCAAGTTTCGTGCGACTGTGGTCCATTTTTCTTTTTCGCGGATGATTATCGGGAGGGGGGACCTTTTCCTTTCTTTCCGGGACTGTTTGTGAGGGTGAGGCATCTTCCACGTGGTCGTCCGCGGTTCTGCGTCTTTTGTTTGTGTGTTATTCTGTGGTTTTTCTGTCTGGAGTTCTCGGGTAGGGGAAGGGACGTGTTGTTTCTTTCTGTGATCTCTTCACCTTCGTCTTCGATGTCTTCTGGTTCATCTGTATGTGTGTACAGGTTTAGGAAGCCTGGCCATTCCATGTCGAATTTTTTAAGTATTAACTTGAATAGTTCTAGTGCTATCCCGATCATTGCTGTTTGCAAATAATTTTAATCAGTTTAAGCTTGAAAAAACTTCTTTCCGCACTGGCATTTACGCTACGCTAAAAGGAATTGTTAGCGTAGCGACGGCGCCTACCGCAATATGCAGTGGCGGCCGGTACATAAGCACTGCAACACTGCAGCATCCCCAAGGAAAACATGAAAAAATTAAATTTTGTTTGTGTTTATAAATAATAACAATGCTTACAACATTATATAAATGCAATACAACATGTTAAAGGTTACAGCTCATGTTTTGATATTGATTGAATAGTTAATAATTGGAATTGTTCGATTAACGCTTTAGATTACGAAACAGATACACTGCGATCTAACGCAGTGTCAGAATTATCACGTTATATCACGTTCAACCAATCGCAGCCAGACTCGGCGATATTCGTTTGCGCTTCTCATTGCACGTAACTAGTGAATCTGACACTGCTCTTTGCCCGTGTTATTCTTTATCGGTGCGTGTTTGTAGTGAGGGTGAACTATTTTTTGTAAATGTTATTTTATATTGTTAAAATAACATATAATTATGTATTATAGATACAAGGCTGAATAATGACGAGTATCACTGTTGAAAATATGAAAAGAATTATATTTTTTCAATTATCGTTACACGAAACAAATGCATTGCGTTCTAATGCATTGTGAGAATGATCGCGCCAATCGCAGCTAGACTCGGCGATATTCGTTTACGCTTGACACTGCTCGTTTGGTCAGTGTGTCGATGCACCTTATTTCTGTGAGATATGAAACTTATTATTGGTGTTTGTAAGTTGTGAGAGTAAAATATTTTTAATAAAGCAATTTTTTTAACATGTAAATTTATTTATTAATAAATTGGTTACTGATTAGGAAAAAAAGAATTTTTTATTTGTATATGCAGTACCACCCACTTAAAATTTTCACCGATCACCACTGGCAATATGGCTAAACGAGCACCCTCAGTAAGCCGAGCCGTGAGGCAGGGCTGCTTCTATACTACACCCTGTCGACGATACTGCACATTGTGTGTGTGTGTGTGTGTGTGTGTGTGTGTGTGTGTGTGTGTGTGTGTGTGTGTGTGTGTGTGTGTGTGTGTGTGTGTGTGTGTGTGTGTGTGTGTGTGTGTGTGTGTGTGTGTGTGTGTTATTATTGAAATGAGCACTATACATAACGTTACATAATAATAATTTGTTTCGTTTTTTAAGTGCGAGTAGATTTGAAATACTACTGAATATAATTTTGCGATATTTTAAAATTAGCCTCGAAATAAGAACGTAATAGCCGCAGTAGCGCAATTGGAAGAACAAGGAACATTGCGCCCTTTAATTGGAAAAGACCTGGGTTCGATTCTCATTGTGACGAGGGGAATCCTGATATGGGGTTTTTCAGTTGAAGGTGAGTTAGCCAATCTCATACGGTGGTAACAGTCTTTTCTCCCGGAAACCCGTGTTTTTCATCCCGCATACAGACAAATCGGCCTTCAGAACAGAAGTAATTTACAGACAAAAAATACTGTTGTTGCTGATGATAAGCGATAGATGGCAGTAGTGTCGTAGTTGGAGAATTAAGTAGTAATAGTGGAGTGGATGAGATGTGTTTAGCAAAATAGGGTAGTGTGCCTCTCCCACGATGAGACCTTGGACTCCCTGGAGGTGTCAAGTTTTTTTTATTTATTGATCTCTCAAATATTTACATATATACAATTATCATCTTGAGTAACAAGTAATAATAATGCAATTTAACATGTCTTCTTCATAAAAGCAGGAAGAGTTGTTCTCAAACAGCAGCAGCAGCATATCTCAATCTAAGCATAACAACGTGACAATCGTATTTCCATACGTCGTAGTAGTGCAAGGTTAAATAAAATGTAATGTTCAAACCTTATTTATAAGAGTAATTACAGTATTTATTTATTTTTTTTATTGTAAGCTTCATATTCTAGTACAAAATTTTGACAATTGTAACGTAAGAGCTACAGCTCGTCCAGGTTACGATACGCATAAAGTTACAAAATGTCGTGTAATGCGTTTTCATTATATACGCATATGCACATCCATATACTGTCCGTGCGGTTAGCCTAGTGACATTGCGCTTCGCAACCATATGCCTGGGGAAAGAGTGTCCTAGGCTCGATTCCCGTCAACGAAGTGAGGAGCTCAAGGATCTTCCTGAGCCATAGACAAGTTAGCCGGTCTTGGGCGTGGACAGCAGGGTTTTTTCCACCAGTTTATCTGGTGTTTTTCATCCCGTCTGAGGACACACACACGGATTACAATCAGGAATACTTACCCAGCCATAGGTCTGATTCGTCAGCCTATGCCGGTTCCGGAGTTCGGATAAAATTTGGGGGGACTAGATGGCACCGTGAACTCCAGTATAAAGGGGGAACGCTGTATCATCGTTCACATTATACATTATACATTATTATAATGTATAATGTATATACACGTTATACATTATAATAATGTATAATGTGTATACTATATACATTATATATTATTATAATATAATAACATAATAAAATCACAAGAGACATGCTAATATGTAGAGAAAAAGTTGCATAACATTAATTAGGAACAAAATAAAACAAAGTAGTTAAATAGCATTTAATTTATTTACATTTTACACCTGAAACAGGATCTTTTTAATACCAATATGCAAAAACCCAATCATTTATTATTTTCGTTGTCCACCTCCAGGGAGTCCAAAGACTCAACGAGGGAGAGTGTGCCAACAGCATCGAACGATTGACGACTTCCAACTACTAACTGCGCTAAAACTTTCTTAACTTTTTTTTAACATTAGTATCAGTGGCTCTACCAATTGACCAACCTACTCCTCTGATCTTAAATGATACGCAAACCATTCACTTATCTACATCTCATAAAAACACACACCCATGACACCGACGTCGCTTTCCCATTTACCCTACCCCTATTTGGTTTAAAGTGTCCGACCAATCACGGCACGAATCCTTAACCACTACTATAACTTCCTTTTCCATTCAAATCAATGACGTCACTTATTTACAACTAACAAATTACGTCACTTATCTACATCTGATAACAACACACGCCCAGGACACTGACGTCGCTTCCCCCATTTACCCTACCCCTATTTGGTTTATAGTGTTCCACCAATCACGGCACGAATCCTTATCTTATCTTGACCTGCTTCATATTGTCCGACGAATGACGCCAAGGTTCCTGCGCACATCCCCCAACATTTACCCTACCCCTATTTGGTTCATACTGTCCGAACATTGACGTCATCAGTATGAAATGCTTGGAATTTGGCGGGGAACAGCTGACAAAGACGTCATGTTTCCGCTGTCACTTCCCCCACCATTTACCGTACCCCTATTTGGTCACTAGTGGCTCCCATACTACTAACGCTTATTATTATTATTATTATTATTATTGTTTGACACCTCCAGGGAGTCCAAGGACTCATCGAGGGAGGACATCTGCTCCACAACTCAGTCTCCACCATTCAATCACCAACTTAACGCAACTACACCAACGTCATCTGCCGCCGACCACCACTGGTATTTCCACACACAGTCACAAATATCCATGCTCGTGGCGGGATTCGAACCCACAGCTGGAGAGCGGATACGCCATCCACTTGGCCGGCGTTGGTGTACTCGCGTTAAGTTGGTGATTGAATGGTAAGACGGAGTTGTAGAGCAGGTGTCCTCCCTCGATGAGTCCTTGGACACCATGGAGGTTTCAAATAATAATAATAATAATAATAATAATGCACCACATATGTAGCTATTTTTTTAATTCAAATATTTCTTTCTTAAATAACTGTATCAAAAAATTTATAAGTTTTCGATAATAAAAGTGAAATTTCATCAGCTACTTAGGCACGATTTTAGTGAACAGTGTAAATTAAATAATGAAATAGACAACAGATTCAACAAAGCTGGTATGGTAGGAAGTCAATTGAATACATTTATATGGAATAAGAGAGAAATTAGTCAAAACACTAAATTAACTGTATACAAGACAGTGCTCAAACCAATTTTAACTTATGGATCTGAGAGCTGGGTCAGAAGTAAAACACTTGACTAAAGATCAGAGACTGCAGATATCAGAGTCCTGAGAAGAATTCGGAGCATGAACAGATGGCATCAATGGAAATATCATATTAAAAACGAGGATTTTAGGAAAGAACTTGACATTATCAGCAGCCAGGAATGCGTTCGCAGAGCTAATCTCAGTTGGTATGGTCACTTAAACAGAATTGGCGAGGAAAGGTTAACAAAACAAGTGTTCTCTGCCAGGTTGGCAGGGAAAAGACCCAGAGGAAGATCAAGATACAGGTGGATTAATATGATAAAAAATGCCTTAAAAGATAGAAATGTAAGATCTGATATAGTACGCCCACAGTTTCGAGATCCTTCGACACTTCTGAGCATCTCAAAAGAAGGAGAATCCATTCCCATTATAGAGTAATTAATCCGTCTTGTGGGATGGGTTGTTTATTACTATACGTCGGAAAATTAACTTCTCTTTTATGATCATTATAATTTTTAAAGTGATAACTATTTTGCTTGCATAACAGTTGGAAAATTTTACGTATAAAGCACGTAAATTAGCGTGTTGATGACCAACTCGTACATAGCCTTATTTCTTTCTTCCCTTCAACATGAATGAACTCTTCTTGGCAGCATTCCAACGACAGCTCTCTATACTGTGGGCGAACTATAATGTTGGAGTCTTGACAGGTAACAGACTGATTTGGAGGAAAACTGTAGATAGGAAGTTAGTAATGACGTAAATTTTTCATGTAGTACTATCATATCCTTACACCCCTTGAAAACACATGGCAGGAATTGGATGAAGATGATGATGATCACTGCATCAAAAAATTTATAAGTTTTCGATGATCAAAGTGAAATTTTGATTATTATAAATTAAGAAATTATTTTGACATAAATGTTGTATCAGACTGTTAAAGAAATGTCGGTATTTCTATTTATGATATAATTGAAAACAAAACATGGCTGATGATTATTGTCAGCTGAGATGATTACTACCAGCTGAGGTGATTATTGTCTAGTATTTCTAAGTCAAAAGTTATTTCCAGAAGCAGCAAAAGTCGTGATATAGTATTTGGAATTTTTTAAGGAAAAAAAAAAAACTAACACTACTGAACTTTCTTTTTTGTTGCATACATGTAAACGGTTTTTATATGGTGAGAATATAGAATAGAATAGAAAATTTAGCATAGTGTCAACAGACAGCTAAACAAATGATTGTAGATCGCAAAGAAATAGTCCGGAATTAGCAGTATCTGCTTCGGCGGATACAACAATATTATTGGCTTACTTCTTTTATCAAACGGTAAAATGAAGTAATAGATATCGAATACTGTCTGTGAAAACTTTCAAACCAGTAGAAAATGAGATAGAACAGTTGTTATAATTCAGTTCAAGGAAGTCCATTCTGAAATAAAAATCTAATGAACAAAAAATTTGGTAAGACAAAAAAGGAAAATAAACACTTGAAGTAATGCATAAATTTTCCTTTGATTTGTAAAGCCTTAGGTTAAATTGTGAATCTACTTACCTCAATGTGAATTAACTACACATTCACTGTGTGTTTAGCAATCAACAATTCGGTGATTTACAATGCCCAAATGTCACTTCGTAACAGAGGTTAAGCCGGATACACGTGCGCACCTCACGTCATAACTGGCGAATACGCACTGCATGTAAAAAAAAAAAAAAAAAAAAAAAAGTCGGTAGTGAAAGGTGCCCCTTGTAACACGACGCCTAGGATGAGCGCCCGCCTTTTCTAGTGCTTCCTCCAGCTCTTTACTACACATAGCAAAAAAACAACTTGCAGTTTTTGCTAAATGTTATTAAAAGTCGCAGTATTTATTACAATATATTTAGTGAACATCCACATTTAATAAACGCTAATAATAAAATGTGTTTTTATTTTTCTTCTCACTTCAGCGCCCCTTGAAGAAGGCGCTCCGATGCGAAGAAACTAGTCTGCTTACTGTGTTAAGCCTGCCCTGGTCCTACGATAGATTTAGTGAGCAGATAGGTTAAAAACTGAATTACCAATAGGAAAAATAACACCTGGCTTCCACAAAAATCAACTAACTCCGTAACCGGCCGAGGAAAAACCTCCAAAAGTCCTTCTAGCCGCTAATTAGAATTTAAATTTATTATTATTATTATTATAAAATACGCTCACGCCATTAATTCCCCTATAGGGAGTAGGCGAGGCCATTTTAGTCCTATCCAACTTTTGGAAACTGTGGGAGAAGATCAGTCTCCACTAATAGACAATCAGAGGTAGTTAGTCCAAGACTATCACTAATTATACAAGGCAACAGGGGTATAGAGACGGTTGATTTCTGCCATCTCATGGTCCCTAATCCTAGCCCTATGTTTACTGTCTGAAAATAGTGTGGGTTCTACGGTCGATTTTCTTGAGTTTACGAGACGAAAAACCAGACTTTCATGGAGGACAAACCTGCATTCCAGTGACGGAGATTGACTAACTCGGGAACCGTTCGAAAAAGGGCTTAGAAAAAGTTCCTCTAGTCGGCGACTAGAATTGAAGTTAATTGGGATATAATAAAAGAATAATCCTTATTAAAATTCAAGCAGAACCAAGAGACCTAGCCCTTATACAGATAAACATGCCCACAACAAGATAGCATGATGAGAAAATATAAGTATATAAACGGAATGAAGAAGTACTGAGAGTAAATGATCAAGAAAACTTGATCTTGATAGGAGATTGGAATGCAGTTGTAAGAGTATCGCGGCGAGTGTGTTCCCGCAAGCTCTCTCGTCAATTTTCGCACGAAACCTTTATAGTTTCTGTATTCGGCTTTGAAATGATGTTGGATTTAATATCCACTTAATTTATATAATTTTGCATTGCCGAAGTGAAGCCTTTTGGCTCTTTATTTTAATAAACACTTTACGCACCCTACCGAGAGTTCGCTTAGGAAAAATATCTCTCCGATGCTTCGAGTTCGTTAGTACTGAGAGTTTTTGCTCTCTTAGGTTTCTGCCTGGTCTCTGATGAAAACCAAAGAGTTTGAAATAGCTGTCAGACCAGTGAAACCTTATCAAAATAAACCAATAGGAGGCGAATATACAATTTTCGCACGAAACTTTTATAGTTTCTGTATTCGTCTTTGAAATGATGTTGGATTTAATAGCCACTTAATTTATATAATTAAATAAAATTTAATTTAATATTTTAATAAGCGCCTCGGTAGCGCAATTGGAAGAACGACGGTACGTTGCGTCCTTCGATTAAAAAAGGCCTAAGTTCGATTCTTGTCGTGACGGGAGGAATCTTTATATGGACTTTTTCAATTGAAGGTGAGTTAGCTAATCTCATAGGGTAGCAGAGTTTTTTCTCCCGGAAAGTCGGGTTTTTCATCACGCATAACAAATCGGCCATTCAGAACATACGCAATTTACAGACAAAAAATGGGCAGTAGATAATTGGTAGTAGAGGTTCGGTGTAGTGGTGGAGACGGAGAGTTGTACAGTAGGCGTCCTCCCACGATGATTCTTCGGACTCCTTGGAGGTGTCAACGAATAATAATAATATGTAAAAGTTGTCCTGCAGCAGATGCGAACACTGACAACATCCCAGTCATCATGAAAAGTCATTTACGATTGAGCAAATCATGCATAAATAAACCATACATAAAATAAAATATATCTAAAACAAAAAATTATATAAATGTCCACAAAGACTTGAGAGAAAAACCAGATAAATGAATACATTCCCAGAAGCTACATGGAAAAGTGGGGATCGCTAAAGACAGAAATAAATAAATCTGCAGAAAAAACATTTTCGAAAAGAAGAAAAAATACTATATGATCACAAAGAAATATTAGAGTTAATGACAGAAAGAAGAAAGCAGAAAATAGCAAAAAACCAAGAGGAGTATAGAAATATAGAAATATTATGAAGATTACGATTGAACAAACATGCAAGTAATGAGTAGAGATAACGATGAAATGTCATTTAACGATATACAAAAACAATTCAGAGAAAGGTAATATTAAGAAACTGAGCACGATCAAGAATAAAGATGGAAACGTGCTAATTGAAGACGATGAATAACTCAGATGGTTACAATACACTGAAGAAATTTACAGAGGAGAGAAGTCAGATAAATCGCACGGACCACACCATGTGAACGGATTACTTTTATTAAAGTCAGAATTTTATGAGAATCATAAAGAGCTGAAACAGTCTAATGTACCATTATAACAGACCAAATCCTAGTAGAAATTTTGCAAACACTAAGCGAAGAAGTAAAATGTGAATTACATAAAATGATCAATCAAATGTACACAACTAGAGAAATTCCAACAGATTTTGAGCAAAGCATTAGGTTAGCAATTCCAAAAATGCCCTAGCACAAGCATACAAAGATCACCGAATGTTAAGATTAAAACCTTGCAATCTTAAAATTATAACTTGAATTATCTATTGGTGTATTATTAAAAGAAAAATAGAAGAACATTTACATGACGATCAATTTGGCCTCAAAAGAAATAGAGGCACAAGAGAAGCTATACTAACTCTCTGATTGATCATAGAAAAGGCACTGGCAATAAACACACCATACGCATCCATTCATACAGAAAGAGATTTTGACCACATTGACTGAAATACACTGTTTAAAGTCCTCAAAAATCTGAAGAGAGAGAGAGAGAGAGAGATTACAATGACAGAAGATCAATTTATCAGCTAACTATTTAAAACTCAGACTGCAGTCTTAGGAAAACAAGGGAAAGAAGCTAAAATAAGAAAGGGGCGTCACACAATGATGCGGACTCTCACGACTTTTTTAAATATTTACATAAAAGTGCCTCAGAAGTAATTCAAAGAAGAGATCAATAGCAAGCTTCATAATACAATAAGATTTGTAGATAACATAGACTTAATAGCAGAAAATGAAAAAGAAGTATAAGAACGACTTGAAGAGGTGACCAAATTAATTAAAGATTAAAAAATCAAAATGATAAGAGACAAACAAAAACAAATACAGATACCAGGGAGGCACAAGAAATTATAAATGTCACATTAGATGGGAAAAGATTAATGCAACTAAAAGAGTAATGCACTTAAACCTACCAAGGAGACCTAATAACATCAGATGCGAGAAGTGTAGCAAATCTGAGAATAAGAACAGCACAAGCAAAAAAGATATTTAACAAGAAAATAAAACTATTAAAATCAAAGAGTATGTCATTGTGAACAAAGAACTTGATTAAAAGCTTTTTCTGGATGCCCTCTAGGAAGCAGTGATATCGAAACCTCAAAAAAGAAAGAAATCAAGACCTTCCATTCCAGACAGGATGTTGACACCAAAAGCTGAAAATCGCATTAACAAAACGGATTACAAATCAAGAGGCATTAATAAAGGGATACGAAAAATAGAGATATACCACATACATTACAAAAAAGGACAAATAATATTGTACGACATCTACAGGGAGGCCTATAAGTCACAGTGTAGCCCGTTAGTTATAAAACATTCCGTAGAAAGGCTCCATCTGTGAAGCCGAAAATTGAAGAAATTTAGATCAAGTAGTTTTCATAACTAATAAAAAAAAATCTGGTGATGTTAAAATTCTCATGTAATTATCCCAAAAATGGGCACTTCCTATGGAATGTTCCATGACATTCTACACCATGTATTTAAATGCTAACATCACCTTTTATTCCCTATACAGCAGGGGTGTCAAACTGGCGGCCCGCGACGCCTCGATGAAAGATATATATTAAAAAATAATAATAATAATTGAATTCTATTGGCTAGCAGCTGTTCACGTGACACGCAGTATACACGCCCATGTAAATCCAGGCTACGCGAGTTTATAATTGCCTGCTACAGTCAATCAGCGATCTCTGAAGCACGTAAGTGCGCTGAACATGAATAAATTTAGTTTTAATAATGTAAGTAATTATATAAATACATTTTTATAAAAACTGTTATTAATAATATATTTATTCACCCAGACAATGTTGCTTTCTAAGACAACAAGAAAAAAAAAAAATTGCTGATGAAGAGAGAAAATTTCAAGAAAAATGGAAATTGAATTACTTCTGCACTGAAACAAAGGACAAAACTGTGTGCATTATTTGTAACGAAACAATTAGTGTCGCCAACGAATATAATATAAAATGGCACTACGATAAAATTCACAAAGAACAATATTCACGCTGTGAGGGTAAAATGAGAGCAGAAAATTTAAAAAGTATGAAGAATCCACTTCATAGTAGGCTGAACGTTTTGAACAGGAGAGTAGCGGTTTTTTTTTTTTTTTTTTTTCATATTTCCCGGCCGTCCCGTCGTTTTAATAAAAATGTCAAATACTGTTTTTAATAAAAACTATAAATATAATTTAATATTTAATTTAATATTGGTCAATCATAAATTATTATTCATAACTTATAATATTAAGAGCCTGTATAGCTCAGTGGATGTGGCGTTTGCACACCACCGCACTTGGCCGCACGAAGGAAGACTTCATTTCGAGTCTAGTCGGCGACTAGAGGAAATTTTTCTAAGCCTTTTTTCGACCGGTTCCCGAGTTAGTCGATCTCTGGCACGGGCAAGCAGGTTTTTCCTCCCGGAAACTCGGGTTTTTCGTCCTGTAAACTCAAGAAAATCGACCGTAGAACCCACATTATTTCAGACATTAAATATATTGTGTTAGGGTTAGGGACCACGAAATGGCGGCACATTTGAGCCGTCTCTTCTTCACTGCGTACCGCTTAATTAGTGATAGCTTTGGGCCATCTGTCTCTGATTGGGTACCAGTGGAGATTGAACTGCCCACTCAGTCTCCAAAAGTTAGATAGGGCTAAATGGCCTCGCCTACTCCCGTATACGGGAATAAAAAGGCGTTAGCTGATTTTTTTTTTACTTATAATCGTATATCAATATCATGGATACCAGTAATTCCTAAAACCATGGAGTCGCATTATTCGATACTAAATATCTTCGATACTACTACTACTATCTGCAATAATTTATTCAGAGAAAATAAAAAATACATGTTGGCAACACTTGAGCGTCTCAAACGCGGCGTCTGTTTTGCTGTAGCGTTATTTTTTATTTTGCCCGGATGCTAACCGGTGGCTTTATTATTCAATAAAGAAATACAGCACAGCCTGAAAGAGGAATTCATCACACGCACTAAAACAGAAGACACTCGTGTATTCGATCAGCGGACCCTCATAATATCTATAATTGTGAGGCAGTATGATACATGGAATAAAGAAAACATGCCTGTATCCTGAAAACATCCTGATAGATGGGCACAGATTTTTTTGGAAACGAGTGAAAAACGCCTAGACTTTCAAGACTTTTCTAATATTGTAAAGTTTATTCTTTGTCTTACAGGAAGTCCAGCACCTGTTGAGAGAATATTTTCTGTTATGAACAGTATGTGGTCAAAGGACAAATCTAGATTAAATGGAGAAAATTACGGCTATGTTAGTTGTAAGACAAAATTGTGTCAGGAAGTGTGAGAAGTTTTATGATAAGGTGTTGAAAGACAGAAATTTCCTATGTAAGATCACTTGATCGGAGAAATATTCATTTCACGATCGTGGTGAAATATATTCCCCTCTAAGTCTACCTAAATTTTTGTATGGGTTCTGTCACTGAAGAATAATGGTAATCAATATGTTTATGTAAAAAACTTTTTATATCGTCTTACTTTTTCATGAATACAGAACATTACATAACCCCCGTCCCGTATCTGCCATCCCAATGTCCCGTTTTTGTCTCAAGGAAATATGGTCAGCCTATTTCGAAGCCAACAGGTTTTCAAAAATCATGAAAGACAATGAATCAGCAGTGAGAGCCAGTTATGAAATCAGCTATTTATTGGCAGAACATTCCAAACCTTTTAATGACGGGTCCTTGGTTAAAGAGTGTATAATAAAAGCAGCCAAAAATGTGCAAGTATTTCGCGATATTTCTTTATCCAGAAATACTATTATCGAAAGAATAACTGAAATGGCAGATAATCTGCATGACCAATTGCAAGAAATATCCGCAAATATACAGTGCTTTTTAATTGCACTTGAGAAAAGTTTCGATATTCATGACCTGGCTCAAGTTGCTCTGTTTCTTCTCTGTTGCGACGACAATATGAATATTACTGAAGTTCTTGGAAATGATTCCAATCCATCGAACCACTACAGGGAAACACATTTATGAACGCAGTGTGCAGCATTTTGGAAAAATATCAACTTCCTCTGAACAGGCTCGTAGGTGTGACAACCGATGGTGCTCCAGCAATAACAGGCAAAAATAAAGATTTTGTATCAAGACTTGCCGCAAAGTTAAAGGAAATGCATCCAGACATTCCAAAACTGCAATATTTCCACTGCATTATTCATCAGCAGTGGAATCATGTGCTCCAAAGTATTGGAAATGAGCAGCATAGTCAAGCCTGTGACAAATACTGTGAACTTCATCCAATTCAGAGGCCTCAATCACCGCCAGTTTGCACAATTTCTTAGACTTGGAGAGTGAATTTGAAGGACTACCTTATTACACAGAGAATCGCTGCTTATCTTGTCATAAGTTTAGAAAAGCTATTTTCGACTTTTAGAGGAGATAAAATTGTTCCTAAAAATGAAAAATCATTGCGTTACATTTCTTAATGATCAGACATGGGTATAAGATCTAGCATTCTTAGTTGATATTACAGGACATTTCAATGATTTAAATGTCAAACTTCAGGGGAAAGATCAATTAATAACACACATGAATGATGCACTGGCAGTTTTAGATGTAAATTGGTTTTGTTTTAAAATCATTTAAAAGAGAATATTCTAAATTACTTTCCTGTGTGAACAGTTGAACAATAAGAATCAAAGGTTTACCTTTTCTTAATATTGTCCCTGGCTAGAAAATATTAAAGAATTCGATAGGCGATTTAGAGAGTTTAAGGAACAAGAAGTTTTTTCGCTTTTTACAGGTCCTCTTTCCTATAATTTCGAAAAAGCTCCTATTTGTATTCAAATGGAACTTATTGATTTTCCAAAATCATCCCATTCTAAAAGAGAAATACCAAGAAGTTCGTGATCCAAAAATATACTTATTTAGGTCAAAAATAACCGGAAATAAAAACGTTTGCAGCAAATATTCTAGGTTATTCTGGAAGCACCTATTTATGTGAACAATTATTCTCATGTATGAAAGATAATAAAATAGCCCACAGATCAAGAATAATCGACGTCAATCTTTCTGCTATAATGAAGGTCGTATGCTCTCAATCTTTGAATCCAAATTTTGGCAAGCCAGTTAGCAATAAAAGTTATCAAATGTCGGGAAAAAAAATAAAATACTACAATTAAATTACTTAAAATTACTGTAATTATATTATGCAAGTATATATATTTTTTACCCCAAAATATTATAATTTTCCTCAAAATATTATCATCTGTCCCCAAAATATTATCATTCACATTTAAAAAATTCCCCAAAATATAGATATTTCATCCCCAAATAGATTTATAAATAATTAAATTAAATTAAATGTTATAAATAATTTATAAATAGATTAAATAAATAATTTCATCCCCTTCTATTCCCCAAACTATTGGGGAATAGAAGCATTTTATTTCAACAGAAACACAAAAAATTTAAACTAACAGTAGGCTCTGTAAATTTTTTTGATGGTTATTAATGAGACTTTATAGACTCTATACTTTATAGTGTATAAATATTCGATTTGTTCAAATAAAATTTAATTTCGGTTTAATTTGGTTTAAATGCTATATATTTAAATATTATTAATAAAAAAATCAGCTAATGCCTTTTTGTTCCCGTATAGGGAGTAGGCGAGGCTGTTTTTTAGCCCTATCTGACTTTTGGAGACTGAGTGGGCAGTTCAATCTCCACTGATAGCCAATCAGAGATAGCTAGCCCAAGACTATCACTAATTAATCAGCATACAGTGAAGAAGGCAGCTAGTAAGTGCCGCCATCTAATGGTCCCTAACACAATATTTTTAATGTCTGAAAATAGTGTGGGTTCGAAGGCCGATTTTCTTGAGTTTACGGGACGAAAAACCCGAGTTTCCGGGAGGAAAAATCTGCTAGCCCGTACCAGAGATTGACTAACTGTGGAACCAGATGAGGAAAGGCTTATAAAAAAGTTCTAGTCGACAACTAGATTCGAACGCTTTTCGTCGTGCGGTCAAGCGCTGTAGAGTACAAATGCCACTTCTACTGAGCTACACAGGTTCCTTAATATATAATAAAAAAATATATATTTTTGAGTTGTCATAATCATACTATTATTTTGTCTTGTAATAACTTAGAATAAATAAAATTTTCATTATTAATTTTTCAGCTTATTTATACTCATTCCTTCATGTCCCTTCGATTCTAATTAATGCAGCTTTTTTTTTAGTCGAGAAACATTTTTTGCGGCCCACTTGAGATGCACTTTTATGTCAAATGGCTAGCGGTCCAATTGAGTTTGACACTCCTGCTATACGGGAATAATAGGTGTATCTTTTACTCTCGTATATAGGGAATATGCGACGTTTTTCGAGACTGAAAGGACACTTTAGTCTCCACCGGTAGCTAATCAGATATAGCTAGCCCAAGACTATCACTATCTGAAATGTCAGTTTTACCGTCAATTTTCTTGAGTTTGCAAAGAAAAAAAAAACGATTCCTGTGTCAGAGATTGACTAATTGGGGAAATGTTTGAATAAAGGCTAAGAAAAAGTTTCGCCAGTTGGAGACTAGAATCAAAATTAAGCGTAGCGCTGTGGAGGCAAACGGCACTTCCATTGAGCTACTCTTACCTCAAAAAAGAAAAAAGGGTTTTGCTGCAAACACCTTCTGTCTTAGTAGTACTCATCAAGAAAACTACACACAACAATCCTCATAAAAGCATTCAAATAAAAAAAAAAAATTAAAAAAGCCAAAGATCTGAAAGTAATTCATGGACATACTAGAATCTACTTGTATAGATTCTAGTATAGCCATGAATCACCATTTTATAGAAACTGTTTTGCCATATTAAAACATAAAAATATAAAAAGAAAAACTACCCGATTCTATGGATAAGAGACAGCACATAAAAGAGAGAAGACGCAAAGTTGATTCAGATAAAATCATTAGAAATCTGAATAACTTGTCACATTAAAAGGAATACTAATTCTTCTTAAAGAAGAGAACAACATACCAATCTATATGAACGCAGACTACCAAAAACAGACTTTATTACTCAGGAATACGACACCTGCCTCATTCTAAATTCGATAATTGAGTTGAATCAATAGACTAGTGGAAGAAAAACATTCTCCATATTAACATCAGAATCATTCAAAAATACTGGCTTATGCTCCAAGCTTATCAGCAGGAACATAGATCGGTGTATACACAACACAGATATTCTAGTATATAAATAGAATTCACAATAAACGAAGAAGCAACCAGCTATAAAATAACAAACTTCCAACAAAATAAGCCCTGAAAACTATGAAGACACTGTCGAATAATAATTTTCAGCAAGAAAAAAATTAGAAGTAACAGAAATTTAAAAAAAATCAGCTAACGTCTTTTATTCCCTTACAGGGAGTACGCGGGGACATTTTAGCACCATCTAATTTTTGGAGACTGAGGGAGAGGTCAAACTCCACCAGTAGACAATCAGATATAGTTTGCCCAAGACTATCACTCATTATACACGGCACCGATGAAGAGCTGCAGCTGACAAGTGCCGCCATTTCGTGGTCCCTAATCTTAGCACTGTTTTGCTATCTGAAAACAGTGTATAGTTCTACGATCGATTATCTTGAGTTTACGGGACGAAAATCTCGAGTTCCTGGGTGTAAAAACCCGGCTGCCAGTGTCAGAGATCGAAAAAGGGCTTAACAAAAGTTCCTCTAGTCTGCGACTTGAACAGAACTTCGATATTCTTACTTCGGGAGGTGTAGTGCTGTAAAAGGCATAAGCCATTTCCACAGATCCATACAGGCGTTTGTAAAATACAAAATAAACAACCTTATGCCTTTTATTCTTGTATAGGACGTAGGAGAAGCCATTTTCGCCCCATCTACCTTTTGGAGACTGAGGGGGGGGGTCTTTCAGTCTCCACCAGTAGCCAATCAATAGATGGCCTAAGATGATCACAAATTATACACTGCCTCAGGTGAGGAAAGGTGGCTGAGAAGTGCCACTATCTCATGGTCCCTAATCGTAACTCAATTTTTTACTGTCTGAAAACAGTGTGGGTTCTGAGGTCGATTTTCTTGAGTTTTCGGAACGAAAAACCTGAATTTCTGGGATAAAAATCCCTCTTGACTGTGCTAGAGATCGACTAACTCGGAAACCATTCGAAAAAAAAAGCATAGTAAAAATTCCTCTGGTTTGTGACTAGAATAGAACTTACGATGCTCCTCTCCTTTCTTTGGGCGGTCTAGCGCCATGAACGGCACATGCTACTTCCACTGAGCCACACAGAACGTTGTAAAATAAATAATCTATAAATTAGGATTTGAGATAAACATACGTATTGAAGTAAGCAGTTACAATCAAAATAACTTATTTACAGACCTCCTATTTAAACACCATAAAATTCTTTCATGTATTAAAAAGATGGCTTTCCAAAAGGAGCCTCAGAATGCCTGATAATAATACGCGATATAAATAAATGCCTTCACAGCCAGCAATCGTAACATGGAAACAAGCAGATCATTAATGCCATGACATTCCCCACACAATTAAATCCCCATCACAAACCTGGGCTGTTGCTACTTGGCAGAAAGGGTCCATACTCCTGTTGCTGCAGCCAAATTCTGGTTCTGCCATCATGATATAGTCAAACCGAGACCCATTAGGTCAGGTGATATTTTTCCAGTCCTCAGCTGTCCACTGTTGGTGATCACGTATCCACTGAAGTTGCATCTTCCTATTATTAGCTAACAGCACTGACATTTCGGGATGATCGTCTGCTCCTGTACCGCTATTTGTGACAGCTGCTACGAACTGCATGATCCGAGGTGATGTTTTGACCACCACCACTGTTGTATTGAGTTATGATTTAACTGATTGTGATTCTACTGCCATGTTCATAATCATAAACTTTGCATTCTTCTCTGACCTCGTGCATTAGTCAGGTGTTCCTGTCCACTGAACTTCCCTTAGACTGAAGTTGTCTGGTTATTACACCACTCTTGGTACACCCTAAACAGTATTCTGCATGAAAACCAAAAAGAATAAACGTTTGTGAGATAGACACAAGCACCGATGGTATCAACAATCATACTTCGCGCAGTCACTTAATCTAGCCTTTGATACATTCTGATTCATCAAGCACAAAAAATAGAACCATCAGATGGTTTTCTAAGTGATGGATATAGCAAACTGAAGCCACATGAAAAAACGTCTTCAGGAACGGTCCATTTTTGAAAATGGAGAATGTGTGACTAATAAATGCGGACATTCAGTAAATTAATGTCGGTTGAAGCTTAATACACTATCTACCAATAATTGTATGGACACCCTTGTTCTTTGAAGTTATGAAACATTCCAGGTGTGTTAATAACAAAAAGTTTGTTATTAACACACCATTAACATTCGTGGTCTGTCACACTGGTGGCATGTCCATATGTGCCACTACCACTCAACTTGAGCATCCAAAATCAACGGTTGGTGATGTGATCAACAAATGATATTATGGCATAACTAGTGCAGGAAAACACCGAGGGCAGCCGCCGAAAATGACTCACAAGGACAGGAGGGTATTGCAACAGATGGCATGCAGAAACCGGCTACAATCGGCAAAGACCATCTGATGTGTTCCAGAGCGCTAGTAACAGTAACACTGTACGAAAAGAAGTCCATTTCCTGGGTTTCCAGGAAAGAGCAGTGGCACACAAGCAGAACATCGCAATGACTAACAAGACGGCTTGCCTGTCTAGGTGAAAAGAGTGTGTGAACTGCATAAGTGAACAGAAACGGTACTCTGGAGCACTGAATCAAGGTTCACCTGTTTCTAGTCTGATGGCAGGGTGTGGGTGCAGCCTGGTAAGCCACCATGCGTTGTACCCAGAATAAACTTTGATAGTTGAGAAGTAATGGTGTGGAGTGCATTCAGCAGGTTTGGAGTGGGACCACTAGTCATTGCCAGTGGTTCCATGAAGGCAACTGAGTATCTTTATATTCTATCAGGTGCTGCCTACACTGTGGAGGTTTTATGGAACAGACCCGTGTTACTATGAAGACAATGCCCCATGCCACAAAGCTGCTATGGAAGAATGGTATGAAGAGATGGTTGTTAAATGACCACCCTGGTCTGCACAGAGTGCTGACCTCAACCCATCGAATACCTGTGGGACGAACTGGAGCGGCGCTTGATGTCAAGGGCAGCACTTCGTCGATCTGTCGTTGAACTCAGTGCTGCTTTGATGGTGGAATGGACACAACTTCCGCCTGATCTCTGGCACATATTGGGGGAAAGCCTCCTTCAAAGGGTACATGAGGTGATCAAAGCCAAAGGTGGACATACCCGATATTATGGTTCGCCTTGTGGTATCAGCTGTAAATTGCTAGTGTGTGGACAATTATTGGCAGATAGTATATATCATCTTGCATTCAAGTTTAACTCAGGATAACAAAGTTTAGTAGACTTGTGTGATGGAAGTGGACACACTTCAAAGATTTGATACTTACTACACCACTACAGGATGATCCATAAAACATGATGTGATACTGAACTGGAGAGCATGTGCGTATAGTACATCTCATTAAGTGTAAAATGCATGGAGGCTAGGTATATCTCGTTCATTCACAGTTTGACCTTAGGATACATAGGCTAGTATAGTTTGTAAAGATTTTTCGTAAGGTATCTGAACTAGAAGCGCCAGATGGCATTTCTATAGTGATTCTTATAAACGCTAGTTGCCATAAATTAAAGAATTACACAAAAAATCACAATAACTATATATAGTGAAAGCAGTACAGTATGAGATGTGAAAGAAACACCTACAAAATTGTAAATAAAGTTTAATTCAGTAAGAAATGGGAACATGAAAACGATTGAAAACCATGAGTGAAAAATAAATTTTCAAAGTCTCTCAATCAATAACAAAGGTGTTCATCCCCCCCCCCCTCACAGCAATACAGAGATCACAACCATGTTTCATACTGTTCCCCAAGGTTTCGAGGAGGGGACTGAGAGGGGGCAACATGTCTACCTAGTGCATTCCAGACTTTAAATGATTAAGGTCAAGAGAATTGGCTGCAGTTCATACGTAAATTAGTTCCTTTATGAAGATATTGGTAGAGCTTCGCTCGATGAGAACGAGCATTTTCGTCTTGTAAGACAAATGTCGCTCATATTACAATTGCATACGTGAATGTATCGGTTCGGAATCTCATCTCTATAAGTTGCATCATTCATCGTTTTGCCAGGAAGAACATACAGGTCGCTTCGTCCAATCAATGAGATATCTCCCCAACACCATCTCCATTATATATATATGTGACTTTTACGATATTGCAAGGTTAAAAAGTGTCCCTAGTTTTCTTCAGATCACAGCAATCGGTATCGCTTTGTAGAACAAATCGGGACTCGTCCGCAACAATAACAAACCCAATACCCGTCATTCCTATGCAGGCTCGTTTCTACATTTTGCGCGGCCCCTGAAAGTTAGTAACTTTTATGATAATTTTAAATGGAAGAATATCTATTAATTAATTAAATCAAATATGAAAAATATTTATGCACATAAATAAACAAGTATGCTCTTTAGCATCAATTTAAGTAAAGGGAAAAAATTAGTTAAAAATAAATGTGTTTGTATGTACATGATATATTATTTTATTATGTAAGTACACATTATCATATAAATATGCCAGAACAATGATTTATATAATAATATAAATAATAATATAAAAATAGGAAAAAATATCCATTTTTACTATAAAGAATGAAATATATGTATAACAACTTATAAGATTTAAAAGAAATCTTAATATATTAAATTTTATTTAACCTAATGCGCTTATCAATAAAATCATTTATAACGCTATCAAAATTCAATTTTTTTGCAATTTCACACTCTATAGATATTATTGCCAGGGACGACAAACGTTCTTGAGACAGAAGATCGCAAATAGATTTTTATTAATTTTAATTTGGAAAATGACCTTTCTGCTGATGCGACCGTAATTGGACTGGTCAATAATATTTTAAATGTCGTAGTAATATTTGGATAAATATCCGACAAATTATTTGCAATTATGAATTTTAAAATATTAATGGGTGCATCTTCTGGAACAATATTTCTAAAAAATAATTAATTCATTGTAAAATTCAGATTCATCAATATCTGTTTTTAATTTTTGATACAGCTGTTTGCAGCAAAATTTTAATCCATTTTCTGTCATTTTTCTTATTAATTTCATATCATAAAGAAATTGAAATGATTTTTCGTAAATTTCATACAATTCAAATTTTTTTTTTGACAGATTGTAGAGCAGTATCTAAAATTACAAAAAAAGAAATTTATCCTAAAATTATCTTTCTTATCACCTATGTGTGATTCATCAGGCGTTTCATCATCAAAAAATACTTTTCTTCGACGTACTTGACTTTCTTTAAATTTAATTTCTATTTCTAATAGATTTCACAGCTCTTTAGCAATCTCAAAACAGCTATCAAATCCTGATATTCTCTGCTCTTCAAAGCACTGCACTAACTCTTGAATATGTTTAGTTGGTACGTCTATGGGAATTTTTGCATTTTGTAATACTTTACTTACTAAATTAACTTTTGACAAAAGCTCATACCAAATTACAAGGCTTAGTGCAAATCAAATGAATCTATTTGTTCGTATATTGAAACCACTTCTACTTTGATAGTATTATCTGATGCAGTTTTAAATAATTCTTTTAGTGCATTTAAAAATTCTGGAATTTGAAAACGTACAGCTCTAACTGATTCTATTCTACATTCCCATCTTGTATCACATAATGATTTTGGAGTTAATTGTTTAACAAATTTCTTTAATATGTCCCAACGTGAAGTTGAGACAGCAAATAATGTAAATATTTTTCGTACAACATTAAAAAAATGTATTGCTATAATTGATGATTTTGCGACATCCCCTAAAATCAAATTTAAATTATGACAGGCGCAAGGAGTATAAAATGCCTTTTCGTTTTCATTTAACATGTAAGCACGGACTCCCTTATATACTCCTTTCATATTCGCTCGGTTATAATACCCTTTCCCACCTACAATCTGACAATTTAAGATTTAATTTATTCAAAAATTATTTTATATTTTCATATATACCTTTACCAGTAGTGTCATTACTTGTTAAAAATGTCAATTCACGAATTTCAATATCTGCTTCAAATATATGTAAAAATCTAAAAATTACTGAAATTTGCTCCTGATGACTAACATCAGGAGTACACCGAGAATTATTGAATAGTACTTTGCCTCTCGTATCATATCTACAATATTTTGTTAAATTTTGGTTCCCATATCAACAATTAATTCATTCTGCACAATGGGTGATAGATACGAATTTTGTTTGTTACATATATTTCCCCCCCCCCGAACATCGCATTAAATGATCTTTTAAAATTGGATCAAATTCTGCAATTAATTCTATGATTGCAAAAAAATTACCATTATGGGCTGTGTACAAAGCATCAAAACTACCTCTAAAAGCTAAATTATGTTCGGATAAATAAAGAATTGCTGCTACTATTCGTCTTAAAACATTTCTTAACCGTTCTGCTTCAAATTTTATGACATTTTGATTTGCCTGATCAATTGTATTGTGATTTTTTAAATTGCATTCCATTTGTGTCCATAAATACATGCATTTCGTTTGTGCGACTTTAATCTTTCACTTACATGTCGCCAGTCAGAAAAGCCATTATTAGATAAAAAAAATATCATCAGAAGAAAATAATTTGCAACAAAAACAAAATATAGAGTTGGAAGAGTTTGAATATATACGCCATCTTCTGTTTTGCTTCTCTCTGTTTGCAATTGTCCTAACATAGTGAGCTGTGGAAAAACACCTCTTGTTGTCATCGTTTGGAAAATCATTTTTAGTCGGAGGAGACGGTGGACCACGTTGTACAATTTGCGTTTGTGTTGCGTTGTTCAATATTTTGAGCCATGTTGCTGGATCATCAATAGTAAATAGTTAATCTTCCTCTGGTGTCTCAGTTTAAGGATCTTCAATACTCATTGTTTAACCAAACGCATCATGTTCTCTGCTTCCTCTGAGTATTTCAGAACTCTCATTATTAATTGATGTTGAAGCCGAAGAACTGTTTGTAGTTATTTCAGAACTCCCGTTATCAATTGATATATCTGAACAAATATGAGTTCAACTTCATAAATTTAAATAGTGAATTTCTTTGACGTTCCTCGGCCGCTTCTTTTTCTTGTTTTCGCTTTCGTTTTTCATGCCCACTTAGGTATTTTCATCCATAATAATCTCTCTCACGACTAGTCATACTCTAGAATTAAATACGATAGATTTAATTATAAAATAAGTTGATAAATTAAAACAAAATTACTTACATGATAAATAAAATATATCTAAAATAGATAATATTAGAAAATAAATCTAATATAGATTGAAAACTGCTATTGAAGAAAAATTCTGATGTCGAATAATCTAAAACCAGTTTGCAAAATATATTTTTTAAGATGTTTTGCAAGTAATGTAACAAAAAAATTGCCATGACAGTACGTGTATATACTCACTTGTTCGTAAAATCATAAACTAAAATAAAAAAAACTCCTTAAAATTATTAAAAACATCTGTTTTAAAATGCACTTTTCCCATTTAACACTATGTTGTACGATATTGTTATATATCTTAGAGTAGGTTCAGATACTACCGCTACGATTTATTTCGCTCACTATAACAACAATAGTTGGTTGTAAAATTATATACATATATTTTTCTATAATAATTACAACATTAATTTATATAATAATTAAAAAAATTGATTTTCTTTGGTAGTTTTTTGCGCTTTGCGGGGCCCTCTGCCACCGCACAGTTGGCGCATCCATGAATACGGCCTTGTTCCTATGGCGTGTAAATAGACACCTTCGTGCAACCGACTGAGCACAGTGAAAGTGGATATCAATGTTCTTGTAGCCGATGCGTGGTCAGATCGTACCTACTTCATGATAGCACTCTTGTTTCGGCGAGCAGATAATCGGAGATGTCGGTCACTCAATGCGGTTATATCCCGTGGCCATGCTTCGCTGTATTTCCGGAATGCTGGTGGTGATTGTTGGAATTGGTTCCATGGTCTGTGAAACACAGAACGACTCACATTCAACCATCTCCGTATTTGCTCCTGACTTTGGCCGGCCTATATTTTTATGTCATGTCTACGCAGGGAAAAGAGGAAGTATCATAATGAGAAAGTGCTAGTATAGAGAGAAATAGGGTGACGAATAATGGACGGGAGATGTACCAAACGATCAAAGCCATGCGAGGTGCCCAGACACAAGCGGCAACCATAAGAGATGAGTGGAAATCTATTAACAAACTCAGAAGATGCTCTCGCTCGGTGGCGTAGATATTTTGCGAACTTGCTGAATGTCAATGCTGGAACGTCAATATCGGAGGATTATACTCTTTATCAAACTGCTGAGCCATTTATTGAAGAGCCGACATTTAGTGAGATTACTCGTGCTATCCGCATGCTGAAAAATAATAAAGCTCCAGGAGTGGACTGCATACCGCAGAGCTCCTGAAGAATGGTGGGGGACGTCCTGCTGGAGCAGCTGCATCGGCTCATCTTGATGATCTGGCGAGAAGAACGGCTGCCAGATGAGTGCAAGGAGTCGCTGATCACCCCAGTATATAAGAAAGGAGATAAGACTCAATGCAGCAACTATAGGGGTATCTCACTGCTGTCGACTGGCTACAAGGTGCTGTCTAACATCATGCTAATGCACCTCACACCATATGCAGAAGAGTGCCTTGGTGACTACCAGACAGGCTTCAGGAGGAACCGTTCCACAATAGACCAACTCTTCACGCTGTACTAAGTTTTTGAAAAGGGCTGGGAATATAACCGGGAAGTTCATAATATTTTCATAGACTTTTCTAAAGCCTACGATTCAATGATATGCCCAAAAATATGGCAGGTGTTAGAATAGCTGGGAATTCCTCGAAAACTCCGAAAAATGGCGCAGGTGTGCATAGCTGGTTCAAGAGCAAGCGTGAAAGCAGAAGGTGACCTTTCGAACCCGTTTCAAGTACAGACTGGTGTGAAGCAGGGTGATGGGCTTTCTCCGATTCTCTTCAATCTAGTGTTGGAAAAAGTAATTAGAAACACACAGTAAGTGGCAGGTGGAGTCGACATGGGGGTACAAGTTAGGATTCTTGGCTATGCTGACAACCTGAACATTATGGCGCATTAACGGGACGACGCGGTGGCATTGGTTACTGCTATTGAAGAAGCTGCAGAAGAAGGTGGCCTGAAAATAAATGCCGAGAAGACAAAATACCTTTTTATGAGTTGCCATGCTGCTGAAGATCCAGAGGGAGCTGCACAGTTTGAGAGGGTAAAGGTATTTAGGTACTTGGGTTCTTTCGTGACTGAAGACAACAAAGTTGAGGCTGATGTCCAGTCGGGTAAATGCTGCGAATGTGGCCTATTATCAGGTGCATCCCCTTTTCGCCTCGCACTTGCTGTCTTGAACTACAAAGGTGGGACTATACAAGACTTTGATCAGGCCTGTTCTCCTCTATGGTGCTGAAGCGTGGACTCTCACGGCGAGACAAGCCGATCACCTAAGAGTATTCAAGAACAAGATGCTACGACATATCTATGGAGGGGTTATGGCAAATGGAGTCTGGAGGAGGCGGTCTAATGCTACCATACACACTTTATACAACTCGGCAGACGTCTTGATGGAGCTGTGAGCCCGGCGTCTTCGGTGGCTGAGGCACCTGTACCGTATGGGCCCCGAAAGGAAATGTGAGATCAGCGTGGGAGGCCACCAGGGAGACTGAGAAAGAGATGGGCGGATCAGGAGAAGGAAGACCTGCAGGCTGTCAGGCTGGAGACCAGAACATGGCAGACAGTCGCAGAGGACTGTGCCCAGTGGCGACATGTGGTGCTTGAGGCCAAAAGTCCCCTTGAGCTGATAGTGCCTGGCTAATGTAATGTATATTTTTACGATGGCTCGCTAGCTGAATTATTCAGTTAAATTATATCTGGCAGCAATATCCAGGAATTTTGCTATAAAGAAATGTCTTGTTCTCTAGGCACGAAATGAAAATCATTCCAAAACAACCGCTTTTGTGATATACGGCATTTGCAAATGAGCAGTGGTTCATTTGCATATACCGCAGACAGTGCTACTTATTTGTATACAATAACCAGAATCTATTTCACTTTTTTGCATGATATCGCTGATTTCGATCTTTTTTTTTTTTTCCTCCTCCTCTAGTTAGCACGATTTTTCTCTGTTTCTTCCTTTATGGAAAGCATAGTATTTGTTCTTAATAACAACAACTACAATATTTTATTCTTTCAAAGAAATTACATGTACAGAGAAGTAGATAAACATGAGCATAACACAATGATAAAAACCGTTTGCTAAGTACTACTTCCATTTTGTTACAGTAAGTAGAATTAATGATGATGATGAACAGCCTATTTTTCTATCCACTGTAGGGTGAAAGCCTCTCCCATTGTGGGAGGTTTTGGGTCTACTTTTGGGTCAAATCTAGTAATACTGAATACTTTCTTCGCAAGTTCGTATTGTAGGGTGAAAGTTTCAAAACCGTAGTGATATGATTTTCTAAAAGTAATAGGCCTGCAGATTTAAATTTTAATATGAATAAGAGACAAGGGACTTTGTTTAATTTTGGTATTAAGAAATCTCTTATTGAAGGTGTTTGTGACGCAACAGATAGTGAGTCATCCACCACCAGCCTACAAAGTTATCTCCAGGATGTTTAAAAAAAGGAGGGGAAAACTACCAGCACACAGGAGAAAAATTAATGATCAATTATTAATAAAAAATCATCTAAATTAACAATTAATTAATACATTACAAAATAACCAAGGTGTTCTGTGAAAATTTCAGGATTTGTGAAGTGTTCCATCATAGAAAAAGTTTGGGAAACGCTGGTGTAGATTATGCATTTTGCTGTATTTGGTGGACTGAGTGGTGGAGATGGAGCTGTAGAGTAGGTGTTCTCCCTTGATGAGCCTTTAGACTCCTTGGAGGTGTCATGTGATGATAATTATAATAAAATCCATGTTGGTTCAGGATAAAAGTGTATACTACTAATACTTCATCAGTCAGATGATGGGTTGAATCCCCTATGAACAAGTCATTGCCATCTGGATATCTCTGCCCATTTGTCAACTCTCTGAAACCAATAGTATACAGTGGATTTGAAATATGAAGCGATTGCTTACCATTTAGTTTTGAGCAGGATAAACTTGAATATCAAATGAAAAGTGTGTAAGAAAATTTTTAAATGAATCAAAGATGAGCAGAACTCAGATATGAATTGTCAACTCAAACACACAAATATTATTCAAGAAAAATGAAAGACCTTAGACCCCTGAAAAAAAACATTGATTCAGCCAGAAAGGCACTGTGGTGAGGTTGTCTGCAAGGTTAGAAAATTAGAACTCCATGATGGACTTAGGAAGTTAAAGAGATAGTCAAGGAAAAGAAGAAATAATATCAAAAGTTGCTGGCAAGGAAATCAGCTTCAGCTCTGAGAGAATATAGAAAAGAAAAGAATGTAAGAAAGTGAAACAATGTAGCTAAATATAACTAAATAAGAGTCGTGGAAAGATTTGATTTGGTAAGACCACAGAAAACAAATATCAGGAAGGTGGCAAAATGTTTTGGAGGCTACTGGAAAACAAAGAAATGGAGGAAAGAGCACTGTAAAAGGAATCAGAGATGATAAAGGTGACATGAGAACTAAAGATAAAAATATTCTAGATGTCTGGAGTAATTACTTTGAAAGATTGTTAAATGAAACAAGCAGTGATATCATGGTGGTAAATAGCATACAAGAGGAATGCAATCAGGAGTACATATCAATAATACTTGAGGTAGAAACACTGCATACTTCAGAAGGCCTGGTCAGAAAGTTGCATTTCAGATTGCTGGAGTGGAGCCCTCATCCTACTCATCTATAAAAAAAAAGGGAAATAAAAACTGAATGTTAGAATTCTAGAGGAATTAAGAAAATTCCTCTGTAACTTAGAGCAGGCTAAGTAAAATTGTGGGATGGAAACTCGGAGAAGAACAAGCTGGGCTTAGGGAGACAGAGGTTTTCTTGAAGTGAAAATTGCATCCTGACAAATAGTTGAGAAATCACGGGAATATAGCATGGGTCTGTATTCAAGTTTTGGAGATCTGTAAAAGAAAAGCAGTTCAAAATGCTACAGGTATGTGGTGTAAGTGGTGAATCAGCAGTGAAAATTGAAGGAAGTATAGGATGATGGTTTGATGTTAAATCAGTTGTGAGACAAGAGTGAACATTATCTCCACTGTTATTCATCATCTATATGGATCACATTATAAAGGAAAGTGGTAATTAAACCTCATATAAAAATTGGAGGTGTTAAGCTCAGTTCTGTATTTTATGCAAATGATGTTATATTTCTAAATAAATACAGTACAAGTCTGCAGAGACTTCCTGTCTAACTGAATAACAGCTGTAATAAATTTGGTAAATCAACAATAAGAAACAAAGACAATGAAAGTAGGTAGAAATATTGAAAACATCAAAAACATCAACTGTATCCTGAAAGGAAAACCTATAGAACAAGTAAATCATTTCAGTTATTAACCACAGTTTTTAGTGAAGATGGTAAATTAAATAAGGAAATAGACAGCAGAATTCACAATGCTCTTATGGTAGGAAGTCAAATAAATAAATTTATAAGCAATAAGAGAAAAATTAGTCAAAACACTAAGCTAGCTGTATACAAAACAGCATTCAAACCAATTGTAACATATGGATCTGAGAAATGGATTAGAAATAAAAGACCTGAAAATGACTGGAAACCACAGATATCAGTGTTCTGAAAATGATTATGTTAGTGAACAGATGGGATCAATGGCAGTATCATATTTAAAATGAGGATATCAGGAAAGAACTTGATACTGTTAACATTCAAGAATGTGTCTGCAGAGCTATCTCTGGTAGTATGCACACTTAAACAGAATGAGAGATGAAAGGTTAGCAATACAAGTGTTTTTTGCAGGAGGGCAGAACAAAAGAACCAAGATGTAGGAAATGATACAATTAGAATTGCATTAGAAGAAAGAAATATAAGCTCCAATAACACTGGTGTCTTGACAGATAACAATTAATTTGGAAGATAATTCTTGTTAGGAAGTTAGTAATGATGTAACTTATTCATGTATCATAATATCTTGTACACTGCTGAAGGTACATATCAGGAAAATCATTCAAATAATTACTCTGTCCATGTAGTATTGGTTCTTGTAGTCACACCACAAGTGACAAATCTCTGGATATATCAGAGGACTCTACTTTTAACAAATCAAAGCAGTGATTGCATTTTGATGAAAGGAGTAAACACTGTTTTAATTTTATACTCCTTGAGAATTTTGGGTAGTTTTATTGAAAGAGAGTCAGTACTATGATAAGAAATAAAACCTTTGAGTTCCCCAGGGTGGAGTTGCACAGAGCCTGCTGGCTGGCAAGGAGTCTACTAGAGATTGTTAGAATATTTGTTCTAACAATCTCTAAATAAGTAAACAAAACAAAAATTTTGTTTACTTATTTACACAAAATAATGGTTTGAGAGAGTGGAAGAGACATCTAAAAAGGAGCCAGGAAAACACAGATTGAAAAGTCCTAAAAAATTTGTGAAATTAAATTTGGTACAAAAAATTATTTTGAAAATTATAGATGCTACTTTCCAATGGCATCTCCACCTTGTCATAGTGGAGAGCTTGTGCATCCCAATGACCCATAGAACTCTGTTGGCGGTAAAGTAGTTAGTTATTAGTAGGACCTCCCATGGCAGACAGGGCAAAGTGTAAGAATCAGACTAAGTTAGGGACCAGTTATTAAATTATTCGTTTTGATTTAGGACTAACACTAAATATGCCACCTATATGAATGAAAACACTTGCTCTGGTGAGAAAGATAACATAATGGCTTAATAATTAAATAAAATTCATTAATATTTATCATAGACATTTGTAGAACAATAACAAAACTGACCAAAAACACATCTACATGAAACAAACTATGATCAGGAAATTTATTAAAACCATTTCTCATGAAGTTCATTCTACAACGAAAGCATTTGTTTAATATCTGATTATAAATATTATTCAGAAATTCAGAAAAATTAAGTTATTTCACTTTATCTGTTGACACTACAGAATGTCATGAAGTCCACAGACCATGTTTGCAGGTACAGCTTTGTCTAGAAAAGAAAGTCTTCATTTTTAGATCTTTCTTATAAACTTAAAACTTATAAAAAGTCTCTCCCTCTCTCTCTCTCTTTCTACCCCCCCTCCCTCCATAAGAGAAAAGTGAAGTAGATGTGTGTCCACAAATTTGAAGCTGCCTATGACATCTTTTATTTAATTAATAACTGTCTAGTGGTAAACAAAATATTTCTAATTTCATTCTTATAGTAAATTACAAACACACACAGATATTTTAACAAAATTCATTGATCTGTTATAGATGCAGAGCAAGCTTCTCAGCACTTTGAGAAATAAATGAAAAACTATGCCTTACAAATTATCCTGAAAATAATACTTGTCCTTTCTACTATATGATAACAGAACCAACATACTGTCAAAACTCTACTGACTGATGAATATTTCATACGAACCTGTTCCAACTTTGCTACTGTTACCTTCATTGCTAAAGGTTAACAATTTTTGCAATTTGTTAACTTTTGTTTGTTAATTACAATACTCTACAGAGCAATATTTTACACATGTTAGGGTAGGGGAAGTCCTCATACAGTTTGAAAAATGAGCATGGGAGCTGTGTAATAACATCCAAAGGACAACTTCGATCATGCATGCAGTTTGCAGCCCAACACAATTACTTTTATATGAATCTGGACCACAAATTGTTGTACATATATAAATTAGCACATGTATGGGCCAAGGAGAAGAGGAAGGCCTCACACCAGGCAACGGTTTGAGGTGGTAGATATACACAGTACAGTTTTAAGTGATAGACACACACAGATATCTATACCACAGCAAAACACAAAACCATAGTTGCTCTGCTTCATTAGTCTCGCCAGCAAGTAGTACAAAAAGGTGCAGTTCAAAGATCAATTTTTTAATTGGATTTTGTCCCAGAGTACTACAATATTCAGTAGTACAAGTACTACAAGATCTATACAAGTATACTTGAGAAACGGTTGAGAAGAATTGTGGAAGAAAAGCTTGGTGGAGAACAAGCTGGATTCAGGCCAAATAGAGGCTGTCAGGATCAGATATTCACTTTACGACAAATAGTTGAGAAAGCATGGGAATATAACAAAGATCTGTATTTAAGTTTTGTCGATTTGGAAAAGGCATATGACAAGGTGCCAAGAGAGAAGCTATTCAATACGCTGCAGTTATATGGCGTCAATGGGGCATTATATCAAGCAATACTTAGTCTTTATTTGAGTTGTAAGTCAGCAGTTAGAATTGAAGGAAGTACAGGAAGATGGTTTAATGTTAAATCTGGTGTGAGACAAGGATGTACATTATCCCTTCTGTTATTCATTATCTATATGGATCACATTATGAAGGAAAGTGGTATTAAACATGATATCAAAATTGGAGATGTTAATGCCAGGCTCTTTGCTTTATGCAGATGATGTTATACTTCTAAATAAATCTGCTACAAGTCTGCAAGATTCTCTGACTAAATTGAATAACTGTTGTAATAGATATGGTACGAAGGTCAGCAATAAAAAGACAAAGACAATGAAAATAGGCAGAATCATTGAAAATGTCAACTGTGTTGTGAATGGAGAACCTGTGGAACAAGTAAAACATTTCAGCTATTTAGGTATGATTTTTACAGAAGATGGTAAATTAAATATAGAAATAGACAACATAATCAGTAAAACTGGTATGGTGGGAAGTCAATTGAATAAATTCATATGGAATAAGAGAGAAATTAGTCAGATCACTAAATTAGCTGTATAAAAGACAGTGTTCAAACCAGTTTTAACTTATGGATCTGAGAGCTGGGTCAGAAGTAAAACACTTGACCAGAGACTATAGACCACAAATATGAGAGTCCTGAGAAAGATTAGAGGCGTGAACAGATGGCATCAATGGCAATATCATATTAAAAATGAGGATATTTAAAAAGAACTTGACATTGTCAGCATCCAGGAATGTGTTAGAAGAGCTAATCTCAGGTGGTATGGTCACTTAAACAGAATGGGTGAGGAAAGATTAGCAAAACAAGTGTTCTCTTCCAGGTTTGCAGCAAAATGACCCAGAGGAAGACTAAGATATAGGTGGATTGATAAGGTACAAAGTGCCTTAGACGATAGAAATATAAGATCTGATAATGTTGGAGTTTTGACAAGTATCAGACTGATTTGGAGGAAAATTGTAGATAGGAAATTAATAATGATGTAATTTTTTTCATGTATTACTAGCATATCCTGTACACCCCTTGAGAGTACATGGCAGGAATTTGATGATGATGATGATGATATTTTTACAAACTGTTTGTTAGTATATTTTTAGTTTTTGTTTCATAACACGTATTGTCAGCACTGGTGATGTGCCTTATTGATGTTATTTTTCCAAAATGAAACGTAAAGCATTTAAAAAATTTATGTATTTACTGGATTTGGATAGTTGTATTACTTTCAGAAATTTTATTGTGGTTTAAAATTGATAAGTGCTGTGCTTTGTAAAGACATTCTCATAACGCTTATGGAGACGACACGTCAGCCATTATACCTAACTTCTTGCTTGCCACTTTCATGGATTGTGCATGCTTGCCGAGGAGTTTGATGGGTGATTGACAGCTGACAGAGAGAGTGTTCAGTATCGAGGTAAGAAAAACAAAAAGAGAGCGTTTGGTATCGAAGTAGAAGGAAAAACAAGTGAGAGCTAATGGAAGTTTAAGAATGCAGACGGAGAAATTTTGTTCTAACAAAGTTTATTTAGTTGTATGTGACAGTGGGAGGAATATTAATAGAAGATTCAGAAAAAGGAATCGTAGAACAGTGAGCCTTTAAAGTTGAGGAGTTAAGCCTGTAAATAAGTACTGATAAATAAAAGAAAATATTGCAATTGACGTTTTCTATAGGGATGCTTGAAGAAACGCTGATTGGAAAATTTCATCTTTCTTAAGGACGGCAGATCTATATGTTATTTCTACTGGAAAAGGAATTTCACCCACCTCTAACTGCTATCCAAGATTTATTAAACTGATCAAAATTGCAGCCAAAGCCTCTATCACTAGAGGCTACAGAAAACAATACATCCCATGCTGGAGTAGAGAAAATGAAGAACGTTTACCCAAATATGAAGAGACTGAAGACCCAGCTGTTGCTAAGGAGCTCATAGCAACACTGGATAAAAACAGAAAGGAAAGATGGATATCAACCAGCCATGAACTCAATTTCACCACATCTACCTGGAAAAGCTGGTCACTTCTGAGAAAATTAGGTGGAGCAGAACCAACAACATGCAAAACAACAGGGAAAACTTCTGGTCACATGGCCAATCATTTAATGAAAACCTCTTAAGATACGTCCCAGCTCTATCAGGAAAATTACTGTGCAATCTTCCATCAGACAAATCCTGAAGCCATGCCCCGAGCTTCCTGAATTTGTACATCCAGTATTTCTGGTAGAGGTACAAGTAGCCTTAAAACTCACCAAGAATGGCAAGGCTGCAGGAGTGGATAGTATCCTCCCTGAGTTTCTAAAACAACTCGGTCAACAAGGCCAAACATGGCTGGCCGCCCTTTTCTCAAAAATTATAATGACCGGAAAACAACTAAATCTGTGGCAGGAAGCCAAAATAATTGCTATGCCCAAAGCAGGGAAAGATCCAAATGATGTCAAAAATCTATGACCTATCTCCTTGCTTTGCTCCACCTTTAAGCTCTTTGAAATAATTCTCTGTAAAATAATTTCACTACTCATTAAAAGAGCACTCCTGAATGAACAAGCTGGCTTCAGGCTGGGAAAAAGTTGCTGTGACCAGGTCCTGGCTCTGACAACACAGATTTAAGCAGGATTCCAGAAGAAACTTAAATATTGAAAGCTTATTGAAAGTTTTTTTTCACTTGGTTAGAGTATAATAAATTTAGTTTAATCCTTTATCCAAGTGTGAGCAAACAAAGTTTGCACCTGAAAGTATCTTCAGGACTGGGGTAAGGTGGTACAACACCAGGGAACTCCTTGCAAAGGTGGAGCAAGCTACCAACACTCCTATCTCAGTATCTCCCATAATGCAAAAACACATCTCCTTGCAGATATGTCTAATGTTATGCATTAAGGGAAGGGCCACAACCCAGGCTAGTTTCGACCTTTATTGAGGCATCTTCAGTTGGAGCCAGGCCCAAGTGGAGATACCAGGCAGAAGCATTAGCAGGTCATCTCTACCTATAGGAGTTGCCAAATGGTGTGCCACCCTTTTTTAATAAATTACTCTGGATTTAGAGAAAGATGTTGAAAGTTTATTTTTCACTTGGCTAGAGTATAATAAATTGAGTTTAATCCTTTATCCAAGTGTGAGCAAACAAAGTTTTAAGGTGGTGCAACACCACCTTACCCCAGTCCTGAAGATACTTTCAGGCACAAACTTTGTTTGCTCACACTTGGATAAAGGATTAAACTAAATTTATTATACTCTAACCAAGTGAAAAATAAACTTTCAACGTCTTTCTCTAAATCCAGAGTAATTTATTAAAAAAGGGTGGCACACCATTTGCAACTCCTATAGGTAGAGATGACCTGCTAATGCTTCTGCCTGGTATCTCCACTTGGGAATGGCTCCCACTGAAGAGACCTCAATAAAGGTCGAAACTAGCCTGGGTTGTGGCCCTTCCCTTAATGCATAACATTAGACATATCCACAAGGAGATGTGTTTTGCATTATGGAAGATACTGAGATAGGAGTGTTGGTAGCTTGCTCCACCTTTGCAAGGAGTGCCCTGGTGTTGTACCACCTTACCCCAGTCTTGAAGATACTTTCAGGTGCAAACTTTGTTTGCTCACACTTGGATAAAGGATTAAACTAAATTTATTATAACCCAGCTTATGATACAGTCTGGATCAAGGGCCCCCTCCTAAAGCTAGGAAATATTATAAGGTGCAAAAAACCCTTCAAGCTTTTTGAATGCAACAGAAAGATCCAGGTCCATATTGGCAGAAAAAAGAGCAGGCCCAGATTCTTCAGCGGTCTCCCACAGGGCTCTGTGTTATCCCCTTTACTCTTTAACATCTACATGTACAACTTACCACATACCAGCTCAAGCAAGTATATGTACGCTGATGACTTAGCGATCCTACATCAATCTACCTCCTTTGACCACCTGGAATCAACCTTGAACACAGACCTGAATATCCTGGAATCAAGCAGTGGTATTTGAAGCCAAATCCAACAAAAACTTGTCTACGGTATTTCACCTGAACGATGCAGAGGCGAATCGATTCCTCATCGAATCCTTTCTCTCTGTGGAGAAATGGTAGAATACGAGCCTTACCCAAAATACCTTGGAGTGAGCCTGGACAGAAGTCTAACCTATAAAAGGCACATCACCAACCTGTCCAACAAAATAACATCATTTCAAGGCTTGCTGGAACAACCTGGGGTTGTGGTGCAGGTCCTAAGGTCGTCTGCATTAGCCCTCGCATTCTCTGCATCAGAATATTGTGCTCCTGTCTGGGAAAGAAGTGCACACACTAACATTATAGACACCCAGCTAAACTCTACCATCCACACAATTAGTGGGATAGTGAGAAGCATCCCTCTCTCCTGGCTGTCTGTCCTATCTAACATTGCTCTACCAAACATATGGAGGAGACAAGCCTTGATTAGAGAATTTAAGAAAGCAATTTGCAACCGACTCTTGTCCCTGCTCCAGACTCTCATAAATCCACCTAGTCTTTGCCTAAATTCTAGAAAGCCTTTCTGGTCCATTGACGAATTCTCTTCAGCTGCCCTGTCATAACACCTGACATATGGAGAGGATATTGGTCCAATAATCTCCCAACAAATGGCTTCCTGGTAGAAGATCCCTGTGCTCTGCAGACTGGTTTTGCTCTTCCTAGGAAGATTTGGTCATCAATCAACAGGATCAGAACTAACCAGGACAGATGTAGCTACCTACTACATAAATGGAGGCTGTTAGACCACCCTTATTGTGATTGTTCTCCCGTGGCTCAGACAATTACTCATATTGTGAATGACTGCCCGAGTTCACAATTTCACGGTGGTGGCCTACAGGACATCCACGAGGTGACAGATGAGGCCTTGGATTGGCTTTCCAGACTGAACATTGACCTGTAGCTGTTCTGTATTCCTTTTGCCATAAGAATAAATAAATAAATAAATAAACTGGAAAAGGAGACAGAATTTAGCAACTTAGATAAAGCAGTAGAAGAAACCTTTTGCTGGTACAAAAATTAACAAAATTGAACTGCATGAGGTAAGAGTACTTATACTTCAGTGAATTCAGAATATCTATACTTCAGAGTCAGGAAGAATAACGTGTACTACATAAACGTGATGAGAAAGGATCTTAGGGAAAAAGAAGAGAATCTTATATCTTCGGAAAAAGGCCTTAACAAAAAAACTGACTATGAACATTCTGTTATTGTGTAAACAAGGTGTTTAATCTAGCAGACGTGATTAAGTATATGTTAAACAAACGAGTAATAGAATGAGTCAGAGAATGGGTGATCTCTAAAGTGTAAGTTTATTATAAAAGGTCTTGGATCCAGTTAATTTTGTAGTTAGTTGTGTAATTTTATTTGAAGTGTATATATTGTTTTTGTTTTATTAAATGTGTATATTTTGTATTTGGTCTTGAGTCAGTGATTTTTTCGGATTCTGAAAGAAACAGTTAAAAGTCATTGCACCAATCGGAAGTGAATCCTTGTGCATATATAAAAACACTCTGATATAGAAATAATCATTATAGAGAAAATCTCATAACAAATGAGAATTGAAAAAAATAATTAATAAATAATCCCTCTTTATAACACTGCCACACAGATTTCTCCTGACCTTCCCATCTGGCCTACATAACAAATGCCACAGGAACAATAGATTTGATAGACCCCTGGTTTTTTTTATGGGATGGTGTGAAGGTTTCGCTGGATGTAGGAATCTTGATATTTTTTCTAAAGGAAGAAAAGCTACTTTTAAGTTGTACTTGCGAAGCAATGTCGCTAATCTGTCTGTGACATTTTTAATGCATAGTAGCAAGTTTGCATTGTTGAAATCTTGTTTTTCTACATTGGTGGTGGGAGCTGTGTTCGGGATTTTCTTGATTGTTTTTGGCTCAAATCCATTAACCCTGCAGAGGTCGCAGCTGATGTGACAGATACAAACAAATTGTTTAATATAAATATTCTTACACATATGTCCTCTAAACTTTAGCTCTCTGTTTACTACTACTATTCTCCTGATCCCTGGCTTCGTCGATTTCCTGGAGTACAGTTTCCTTGATCTGATACCCAACTTATAATCTTTGTATCCCAAAATGCATAACTTTACACTTTTCCACATTAAAATGATATCAATTATGCTTTCCCATACAGCCAGCTATTTAAATCATCTTACCGGCTCTCTAGATCACTTAATTAACTATTACTTTACCTAATTTCACATCATCAGCAAACAACTGAATATTTCCTTTCAGGTTATTTCCTATATCGTTTATGTACAAATTAAACAGCAATGAAACTTGAGGCACACATCACCTGTCGTCTCTTGGATTCTGCTCCTCCATATATATTACTTTTTGGTATCTGTCTATCAAGCACCCCTTCTATCCATATTGCCAGTTTTCTATCCATCCCCATTTGTTGCAGTTTGCGTAACAGAGTTCCATATGGTTTCCTGTCAAATGGCTTTTGCAAAATCCAGCAGTATCATCATATAGCCATTTCCTTTATCCAACTCAGCTGTCACTCTATTAGAAAAACTTAGTAGATTACTAAGACATGACCAACCCTTCACAAAGCCATACTTTCTCTAATAGATTGTCATATTTTTATCCACCCATTCTTCAATTCTCTTTTTGATCAACTTTTACAGTACTTTTACCACCACTCCTGAGATACTAATTGGTCTATAATTTGCTACCACAGACTTAGATCCTCCTTTATGCAAAGGAATTATTTTGCCCTCCTTCCATGCTCTTGAGACTTTGCCATAATTGAGACTTAAATTAATTAGCCCAGTCAAGGATATCACCAGTTCTCCTGCACATTCTCGTAAAATGCAAGCTATCCCATCAGATATCCCATCTGGTCCCACAGCTGTATTTGCATTCAGATTCTGCATTATACTAAGTACCTCCACAGGTCTTCAACCTCTGTTCTCACATCAGCCCATGGCATGACAATATCTTCACTTGAATGATATACTCTTGCATAATGATCACTCAGTAGCCCAACAATTTCATCTGCCTCCATTATCTCTCTCTCTCTACCACTTGTACTCATAAAAGTTATCCTTCCAAAGTCATTCTTCCTCCTACTTGCTACACAGCGAAAAAAAACACTGGGATTTCCTTTTGCCTGTTTGGCTAATTTATTCTCATAATCTAATTTGGACTTCCTTACTAGAGTGGTCACCTTTCTTGCCTGATCCTTGTATTGTTCATGAGTTAACTGGTTACCTTTCTCCTTAATGCCAGCCTGGCTGGCTGAGTGATTAGCATATCTGCTCTCCAGCCAAAAGGCTGCGGATTCGAATCCTACTGTGGGCATGGATGTTTGTGATTGTCTTTGGAAATATTAGGTGGTGGTCGGCAGTAGATGGCATTGGTGTAGTTGTGGTCAGTTGGTGGATTGAGTGGCAGAGGCAGAGTTGTAGAGCAGGTGTCCTCCCTCAATGAGTCTTTGGACTCCCTAGTGGCGTCCTGCTTTGCTGACTAATAATAATAATATCAGTCAGCAAAGGTTGGTCAATTGGTAGAGCCTCTGCTACTAATGGCTCAAGCAAAAAGTTAAGCAAGTTTGAGCACGGTTAGGAGTTGGAAGAGATCAATCATTAGATGCTTTGGCACACTCTCCCTCGATGAGTCTTTGGACTCTCTGGAGGTGTCAAATAATAAAAATAATAATAATAACCAGTGCATAGCTTGGGGATCATGATTAGCTGCACATGCATATATTATGAGTGATATTCCACACTGTTTATGAGGTCAGTTTTGGTTTAACACATGTTATGTAAAGGTCTGTGATATTTCATAGTAAATTTTATCTAAGAGATACAGCGACCTCCAATGTCAGTATAGTATTGGTTTAGTTGTTGTTGTTGTTGTTGTTGTTTTTATTTACCATTGAAAATGGCTGGAAAAATATATCGATTGGATAATCCATCAGATGTTGAAGAGATTCAGCGATTTTGTTACTCGAGTCCGATGATGAGAACGATAGAGTCGAACGTGAAAGTGATATTTGATAGTATATTGTATCTGAGAGAAACTGCGAACTCTGATGTCAGTATAGTATTGGTTTGGTTGTTTTTTCTTTGTTTCTTTGTTCAATAATTGCTAGATTATTTCTAGATTGTAAGTGAAAATAAATAAACCATCATGTACATATATTTGCAGTTTTTTTTTTAAGTTTTATCGCATTTTTGCACATACTAGTAATGAATGTATCTCTCAAATACACGCAAGCTACGCTGCAATTTTTTCGACCGCAACCTCAGCAGATTAAGTGTGAGGTTCTGTGTTAAGTAGTGTAATTCCTCATTTCACTTTTTTTCTGTGATGGATATCTTATATGCTCTGTCTCTCAAGGTTTTTATTATACCTATTTTTTTGTGAGGGGTAGTGGTGGTGGTGGTGGTGGCGTGAGGCTGCATTAGAAATCTTCCTGTAGTTGTCGATTTTCTGTAAACAGAAAAAGGTTAAACTTTTTTCTTTTTTGATTGCCTATGGTCTAAAGGTACACAACTAGAGAAATTATGTATTAAACATCAGAACTATATCAACCGTCTAATTTTTTTGATCCGATGCAGAGATAATGAGATTATTCCAAAGTTCATTAGAATTAAACATGTATTCTCCTCCACTAAAACAATAAGAATCTACTATAGAATATAACTAGCTCTTTTGAGAGAACAAATTGCAATCACTAGATCTGAACTTGCGACAATAAGCCATCAGATGTTTGCTATACACAGCGAATTAGCCACTTCGCTACCGTCAGACCTTTGGTATATCGATAACATTACATACAATAAAGCTACATTGGTTGCCGAACAGAAAAAATATAATTTAATAAGGAAATTCAATTTACTTCAGCAAGAAAAAAGAAAAACAACAAAAGCATCTAGATCACTCTAAAGTAGTGATTAACCTATCTGCACGAGACCTGTCGAAAGCAAAACAATCTTCTAATGAAAGGCTTCAATTTTGCTTTAAAGGCGCAGCACATTCTGAAAGTAGATATCATCGCACAAATTGAAAAAGGAATCTGCAATTTGCATAGCAATATAGCAGACCTCATCCACATACAAAGTTCTGCATTATTAGTAAAATGCAAAATACCACGTAAGAACTTATCAAAACCAGAAACTGCAGCACTTAAAAAATTAAGACTTGACAACAACAACAACATTGTAATAATTAAAGCAGATAAAGGGAACTTGACAGTCATCATGAACTCCAAAGATTACGCAAGAAAGATGAATACCCTCTTAGAGGATTCCACCAACTATTTTCCAATTACTAGAGATCCCACATGGTTAGCACATAATAAAACTAATGACTTAATCAAAAAGATACCTAACTGGCCTGAAGAATTAAAAAGAGCTCTATCATCTAAATACCAATTAGTCCCAAGAATTTATGAAGTGCCAAAAATACATAAAATAGATACCCCGTTAAGGTCAACTGTGGATGGAAGAGATTCCCCGACATCAAATCTGGCAAAATATCTGACAAATATGTTAGTGCCACATATAGGAAAAATAGATTCATTCATAAAGAACAGTTTACATTTCATCGAGAAGATCAACGATGTTAATATAGAACGTTCAGAAGTTTTAGCAAGCTTGGATATAGTCAGCCTCTTCACTAATGTACCGAGAAATGATACAGTGACTCTGATTGAAAATCTTTTCAAACCAGACGTTGTAGAACTATACAAACACTGCATGAATAATACATTTTTCACATTCCAGGACAAATTTTGGGAACAAAAGGAAGGACTAGCAATGCCCCCCCTCCCCCCCCAGCTTTAGCCAACCTCTTCATGGAAAACTTTGAAACTAACGCTCTAAACAACTATCAAAAGAAATTTAAGAAATGGCTACGGTATGTGGATGACATTTTTGTCATTTGGCCAGGAACGACAGACGAATTAATTGTTTTTAAAGAATATCTTAACAGACACCAAAATATAAAATTCACTTTGGAAATAGAAGAACATAAAAAATTACCTTTCCTGGATATCCTCATAGAAAAAAATGAAGAAGAAAAAAGTTTAACCTTCTCCATTTACAGAAAATTGACAACTACAGGAAGATTTCTTAATGCAGCCTCACACCACCATCACCCCCTCACAAAAAATAGGTATAATAAAAACCTTGAGAGACAAAGCATATAAGATATCCAGCACAGGAAAAAGGAATTAAACTACTTAACATAGAGCCTCACACTTAATAGATTTGAGCCAAAAACAATCAAGAAAATCCTGAACACCACTACCACAACCAACGTAGAAAAACAAGATTTCAAGAACGCAATCTCACTACCATATATTAAAAATGTCAGGCAGATTAGCGACATTGCTCTGCAAGTACAACTTAAAAGTAGCTTTTCTCCCTTTAGAAAAAATATCAAGATTCCTATATCCACCGAAACCTTCGCACCATCCCATAAAAAAAAACCAGGGGTCTATCAAATCTATTGTTCCTGTGGCATTTGTTACGTAGACCAGAAGGGAAGGGTCAGGAGAAATCCATATGGCAGAACATAAAAAAGACGTAGAAAAAAGAAGAGAACACAAATCAGCCCAACTTTTCACACAACTTCCACTGGCCATTTTTTCCACTTTGGGAAAAACGATCATGTCATATATTGATAAAAATTGCTTCACAAGGAAATTCAAGGAAACTGCAAAAATACTTAGAATTCCTACACAGTGCAACAAAAACTTAAAACTAAGGTTTGATATTACACTAAGTGTGGTCGGCATTCATAAAAAATCTAACTTCCTCAGATCTCGGGCATAACACACGTGAAGCAGAACATGACAACAAATAACAATGTTCTAACAAATGTTTCAATTTTTTCAATGTTACAGTTAGAAACATCCAGTGGACTATGAATTTAATTGTTGTTAATTGTTAGTCAGTCATACAACTTATGAAACTTGTCAGGTTTTCACATATCCTGTTCGTATTTAATAAACATGCGGTCTCAATACCGGAATCTATCTCTTGAGCTTTGCAATGTTATCAGGAATGAAGAAAATGACAGTATTAGAGTATGCAAGAAGTGAAATGAATCAAAGTGACTGAAGGGGAACTGAGAAAAGGCAGCTGAGAATGGCAACAACAAATGGTGGTGTTTGGAAGGAAGTAAATGAGTTGGAGAGCATGAAGACTGACAATAAGTATATGAAAGACGAAACTGGCTGATTGAAGAAGTGAATGGTTCATGAGAACAGAGGATAACGGTATGGAGATTTCATTGATAAGGATGTCATGACTGACAAACTGCAAAAATCACATTCTGGTGTAACTGGTAATTAGTTCGGCAATGTGACATTGCCGAAATATAGAAGTTATTCATTAAAGTTACCCTTAATTAATATACTTTATATGCGTTGTTAATTCCGTAAACTAATTACCAGTTATGTCTAACCAACGTATAAGTCTTACTACCAGAATCACATTCTGGTGGTGGTTATGATGTACACATAACTTTGAAGGTGAGAAAGAGGATGTTGAAAGGAAACTGAGAAAACTACCTGCTGAAAAGATGAAGGTAAGATTAATGTGTTGGTTAGGTATAACAGTAGCAACCTGAAAGAGAACAGAGATAATAAACTCTATGATGACTCCATGAATCCCTTTAGATTCACTACATATAATGAAAGATGCATGATCTCTAAATATATGGAGTGAATCTAAAGGGAATAAGAAGTGGTTGGAGAGAAACTACATCTGAATTGATATGATGCTGGATGTATGGAGTTATTGTTGTGTGTGTGTGTGTGTGTGTGTGTGTGTGTGTGTGTGTGTGTGTGTGTGTGTGTGTGTGTGTGTGTGTGTGTGTGTGTGTGTGTGTGTGTGAGAGAGAGAGAGAGAGAAAATGCACACAGGTAAGGATTAAGGAACATAGAGAGACTAAAGAAAGTAAAGAGACTGTAAGGATAATGAAGGATATAGTGTGGAGAGCAAGAAGGTGGACACAAAGATGAACATTATCATGACAGGGAACAGCAAAAAAAAAAAAAAAAAAAAAGATGTCAAAGAGAAGATGAGCAACAAGAGTAGTTGGTATGCTACACCACACTTCACATTAAAAATTAATGTGAAGTGTGGTGTAGCATACCAACATAGCAATTTGAGTGGGATCAGTATGCAGTTTCAATGATGGAAAGAGCAGGCTAGTCTGGTGAGGCAGACAACAATGATGAAGAGTATAGTTTATGGAACTGCCTCTGGCTTATTATGTCTATATGCTAATGAAAGGAGAAATAAGTTTGTAGCACTGAGTGTTTGTCTAAAATTACTAACATATGTCACAATTTACTGAGAATGGTATACAGGTGGAAAATAGAAATGGGGGTATAGTACAGTATAGTAAGGAGAATATTCAGGGAGGAGGAGGAGGATAGGCAATACTATTAATGATAGTATTACATCAACACAGGATTGAGGTAAAAATCAGGTAGTAGCTTTGATGTCATTTTGGCATGAGGTACTGACAAGTTATTTAATGGTTTTCTGTTACAAAAATGGAAATTCAAAAAGACAAACTGTGAAATATGTTACATAAACTGGTTGTGTAAGCTACTTTCTGGTATCTGAACCTTTAATTATAACCTATCTTTGAATGGTGAATTATCAATCCACTGAGATCTTGGTCCTTTTTTTTGTGTTTAGCTAGTATCAGGTAATATGTGAACATATTACCTGATACTAGCTTTTCTTACACATTCTTGGCAAACAGTGTCAAGTTCCTTGGTAATAGTCCCATTTTTAATATGATTCTGCTATTGATGCCATATATTCAGTTAATTAATCTTTCTCAGAACTCTCATATCTGTTGTCTTTGATCAAGTGTTTTATTTCTAACCCAGCTTACAAATCCATAAATTACAATTGATTTCAACACTGTCTTTATAAGCTAATTTAGTGTTTTGACTAATTTCTTTATTATTCCATATAAATTTATTCAGTTGATTTTCTACCATAGCTTTGTTGTCCATATTTAACTTGTCATCTTAACAAGGGTCATATAGGTTGAAGATGTGCAAAACACAGCCTCTCTCAATCAGTTGTCAACCTACGCCTGTATGACCTGTTGTCACAAAAGTGCTCTGCTGAATGAGTACTGCCAGTATAAGCAAAGCATCTTAAGTTGAAGGAAATGTCAAACTCCTCCTTCTTCTTCCTAGCGTTTGTCCCACTTTAAGACAGGGTCTGCTCACGTGCACTACTACCTCCATCTTGCACAGTCTTGGACAATTCTACTGTTGACATTTACTGTGCACATGTCTTTAGTTAGGCAACCAAGCCAACATGTCTTTGGTCAGCCTCTTGGGCATTGGCTGCCAACATTAAGCCTCATGGGCGATTCTGCCACACAGTTTTCATTCCTGCAAAGCATGTGGGCGTACCATCATAGGTGCGTCTCATGCATCTTCTCTGTTATTGGTGCGATGACGAGGATCTTACATATGTCGGTATTTGTTATTTTTGGTCAAGTCTAGTGATGCCAATTAATCATCTCCACATTCTCGTTTCCATGGTATGGAAGATTTACTTGCGTTTCTTTGTTGTTGGCCAGCAATCTGCTCTGTACATGGCTACTGGTCTAATTACTGTTCTATAGATCTTTGATTTTAGGTATAGTGGGATCTTCTTATCACAAAGAACTCCAGTGACATGTTGCCATTTCATCCAAGCAGCAGTGGCTTGGGCTTCAGCATCTGTTGTTGTATTGCCATTTGAGCTAATGTTGGACCCTAGGTATTTGAACTGGGTGCATTTATTCAGCTCCATGCCATCTATTGTAAGCATATCAATCGGTTTGATCACCTCATTGCAAATACATATTCTGTCTTCTTGGTGTTAAGTCTCATTCCAGACTCATAAGTGGGTTTTCCATTTCTGCACGAGATGTTGGATCTCATTTTGTGATGTTGTGCTAAGTATTATGTCGTCAGCATATAATGCCAGCCTGGTTGGCCGAGTGGTTAGCATCCAGCTCTCCAACCAAAAGGCTACAGATTCAAATCTCGCTGTGGACATGGATGTTTGTGATTGTCTGTAAAAATACTAGTGGTGGTCGGTATAGATGAAGGTAGTTGCAGTTGGTGGATTGGTGGAGACGGGGAGTTGTAGAGTAGGTGCCCTCCCTCTATGAGTCTTTGGACTCCGTGGAGGTGTTACGTAATAATAATGATATAATAGTGTCCAGGAATGTGGCTTCTGAATATCCTTGGTTACAGTGTCCACACAGAGGATGAACAGCAGAGGGTGAAAGGGCAGATTTCAATCTGCCCTTTCACCCTCTGCTGTTCAAAGGTGAACTCATACCTTTATTGGGAGGATGTCAGAGTTTCCTGCTGCACGGTGTACTGTGCTGGTGATGTTTTGATATAGCATTTTATGCATTGCACATAGGCTTTGGGTGCATAACATGTTCCAGATGAGATTATATGATATACAGTCAAATGCCTTTTCTAGATCTAAGATAGCCATGTGCACGTTTGTCTTCTTTTATGGATGTTTCTCCATTAAAAGCCGAATGGCATGGATTGCATCTATTGTTCTACAATTTTTAATGAATCCACACTGATTTGGTGAAATTTTGACAATGGCTCTAAGGTACACATGTCAAGTATCCATTCGAAAATCTTCATTGTATGGAAAAGTAGCTGAACTGGTCTGTAGTTTGAGCAGTCATCAATGTCCCTCTTGCCAGGTAGGAATTGTTATACTGGTTAGCCAGATTGAGATTGATGGTATTTCATTTTCATTTATGATCTTGTTAAACAGCATTGTGCTACTTGTGGACCAAGTGGCGTCCACATTTCAGCTGGTATATCTATCAACTGAGGCGGTGGCCTTGTGGTTTTTCATTTGATGTACTGGAGTATGTACTTCATCAAAGGGGCACAGGTCCAAGGACTGCTGTGGCTGTTTGCAATGGTGGGTGTGGGAACTCTTCATTACTGATCTTATCAAAGTAGTTTTGACAACGATGTAACATATCATTTCGTATGTGCAACATCTTTCCATTTTCATCTTTGATGTTCATAATGTGTCCTAGGTCTTGTGTAGAATGTTCACATGCCTGGGGAAAGCGATATATTAGCTTCTCACCTTCTGATATGTCCAGTTGATCATATATCTGTTGGTAATGCTTGGCTTTGGCAGGGGCAACCTTTGTTACAGATTTTAGGTTTTGGTAACTTTTACAATCATCAGAGTATCTTGTCTTTAGCCAGGTCTTATAGGCGTTCTTCTTCTTCAATTGCCCAGTTTGTTGAACTTCACAGTTCCACCACCATGCATGCTTGTCAATGAAATGTTGACCAAGTTTGTGATTCCTAGTGCAGCTGCAGCAGCACTGGTTTTAACATGCTCAGCTAATGTGCTCCGGATGTCATTTGTTGTTTGGTTTACGTCTGTAGTCAATGTTCCTTCTAGTGAAGTCTTCACGTGGGTTTCAAGTTCTGTTAATTTCCATCATTTTATATAATTTGTCTTTATGGTTGGTCTTATGCAATGCTGGTGTAGACAGATCTGTGTAGCTAGTACTAATAACCAGTGTTGGGTGGTTATAGCATCTGATGAGATGACTTTTATGTCAGTTATCCATTTTAGATCACACCGATGAACCAACCAATAACCAATTTGTGTGGCTTGGCCTCCACTGCTATATGTAATTAGGTGTGAAGTTCTCTTTTTGAAAAAAAGGTATTTGCAACTGCAAAATCATGGGCTTCAGCACATTCTAGAATGCTAGTACTTTCTTCATTTTGCATGCCGTATCCTTGTTCACCATGCACATGTTCGAAGTGATCTCTTGTGCAGTCAACATGTCCGTTTATATTTCCTCCAATGAATATCTGAAGTTTGAAGATGTCTTTCAAGGTTATTTCAGAATTCATTCGTCTGTTGTGGGCATCCAGTCTGTGGAGTGTAGACAGATATAGATCGTAAACTGTAGGTTCCTATATTGATCTTGACAGAGATCCTCGCTACTTCTGTGATGGAATTACGTAACCTCTGGCTTACAGTTACTACAACACCATTTTGCCCAGGAAAGAAATGCCAACCATATACTCAATTTCTCCTGGTTATTTAATTCTGGAGGAAGGGCAAGTCTGGAGGCCTTCATGTATCAGCCCTACCAATGAACTACCCCATCACCAGGCTAGTAACCTGACATGGGGAATTTTATATCACTTTCAAGCCAGTAAAGAACATTTGAATGGACTCTTTGGAAAAAGATCCTGGAAAGGACATGACAAAAAGAAAATGGAAATTACACAATATAATGAACATTGTAACTGAGAATGTACAAGGCTTATAAAGAAGTAGAATTAGATACAATATTAAACATAGGAGGATTTAAAATTGCAATAATTACTGAAACAAAGAAAATGAAGCATGGAAACTGAGAACTTTGATAAAACATCCAGTGAAGCTGATAGAGATCAAAGAGCACAGGAAGGCAGTATGATTTGGCTTCATAAATCTTTAAAAACAGGTAAATTACTATAAATATTGGAATGAAAGAATAATCTAAATTAGATTAAAAATAAACAAAGACTACTTAGCAATTGGATTATATGCTCTGAAAGAAGGGAGAGAAGATTACAGCAATGAATTCCATGAACAATTTGTAAAACATATGCTTGCAATGAGGTGACACATTGCATGTGTTACATCATTATACGTGTTGCTGAAAGATGTAATTTTTTCATAATTTAGTTAATAATATTAGATTAATTCATTGTAGTTTTTGTTTAATAAAAGTGTGTGATTGACTGAGTTATTTAGTTTTTAAGAAACCTTGTATTTTTTGTTGATATTAGATATTGATAATATGGCACCAATGCACAGTAGAGAAATGGCAGCAAAGACATCATTGTTGAGTGAACTGAATGTATGTGATTTTGTACAATGCAGTGTCTGTGAGATGTATTTATGAAAGGAGAACAAAACTCACAAGCAAGTGTGTATTAAGTTTTGAGAGGGTGCCAGTATGGCAGTAAGAACGATGCATTAGTAAAGTAGACAGTATCAATGATAGAATGAAGAATGTTAGTGTTGAATATGTGGCATAGAAATACAGGTGAATGAAATGAGCCTAAATAAGGAAATAGCATGCTTGCATGTTGTTCTTCACAAGGCAAAGTGCAAAATTGAAAAACTGCAGAAATGACAAGAGAAAGAAGAAGGTGGTCCAAGATAATAATCGAGATCGTGTAAAAAAACAAGAAAAACAAGAGAAGAAGAAAATTATGAATAAAGACCATGATTAGAGGAGTACTTAATGAAAGTATAACAAAATCATATTTCCCCTGGCACAAAAATGAATGTTATTAGTCATGTCATCCAGTTAGCCATGACATGCAGAAAGGTAAGGTGAAAGAACTAATTGTCTTGGTTGGCACTAATGATCTGAGAGATCAGTATTTTATGAGGGAGGATGCAAAAGAGTTGCATGAAACAAAAATGAAGAGTGATAAGGTGAAGATTGTAAGTCTCCTGCCAAGCTATGACAGAGGCAAACTGTGGAGGAGGGCACTAATAGCAAGTTAATCAATATGCAAGGTATAAATGTAGGATTTGTAGACTTGTGGTCTGAGTCTTACAGAAAGAAGGATTTGTATAACGCTGGAAAATTAAGGAAATCTTAAAAGCTATTAGGGTGAATGTAGGTGAATTTGTGTGAAGACATACAAGGCAAGTGAGCATGAGAATGACCAACAAATGCTGAATTTAGTCTCTCAAGCAAAAATATTGAATTATGGTAGTCAATTCAGATAGTAAAAGTGGTTGGGGCTTAAAGGGATGCTACCGTTTCTATATACTAATGTCAGAAGTATCAAGAACAAGAGAAAAGAGTTTTTTGATTGGTTAGTGCAATCTCACCAAAAGTTATTGAATTAGTGAGACTTTGCTAGCAACAGATGATGTAGTTACAGGGATAGAGTGTGAAAGGTTTAGTATTTTCAGGGAGGACAGAGGAGATAGGATATAAAGAGGGGTACTGCTGATGACAGCAAATGAATTGCAGCCAAAAAAGAATAGAAGATAGGTGGGAGAGTGGCTGTTCATTTAAAGCAGTCTGGTATGAGATCAAGGCCAATAAGACAAAATACACAGCTGGTTGCTGCTACAGACCAGGGGGTTCCAGGGATGATATGGAAGACATACATCAGCAAATTAGTACAATAAGTGCAGGTCAAGTGATTATTATGGCGGGATGTCAACTATGGAGAAATAGACTGGAAGGAATAAAGTTCATGTGGCAAGAAAGAAATGAAATTTATAGATTTACTGAGAGATAATCAGTTGAGGCAGCATATAACAGAGGGGGGACTCAGGGTGTGAGAGTATTGGACCTGGCCATATGATCAGAAGAGCTATTCACAGCCACAGTGCCTCCAATTGGGGAAAAGTGACCATGTGGTTTTGACTTGAGAGATTGTAAAACTTGAGGAATATTCTGTCAAGAAGGGATATATGTGGAACTACAAGGCAGGTGATTATGACAAGCTTAGGAGGAAGCTTGAAGCTGTACTATGGCATAAAACCCTGCATGGGAAGGATGTTAGTAGTGCATTGGGGATAGTTAAGGAGCATCTAGAGGAAGCAATGTTAAATTGTATACTTAAGGTCAGGAGGATTAATCAGGTAGGAGTTGGATGGATGAGTAATATCATTAAGCTAATATTAGCTGTAGAAAAAGAAAATGATGTGGAGAGCATATAAGGAGAAAGGTGGATAGCATGGTAATAAAGGCAAAATCCGATTACAAGAAACTAGCCAAGCAGCCAAAGTTAATCACAGAGTGTTCTTTCATTACATGGCAGGTAAGAGAAAGAATAACCTTAATGAGTGCTGATGGTGCTGAGGTGACAGAAACGAATAAAACAGTTGAGTTACTGAGTGACTGCTGTAATATATATGACAGAGACTGATGTGGAAACAGAGGTGGATAAATTGGAGGTTCTTAGGCTATTGCAGAATCTCAATGTAAATACAGCTGTGGGATTAGATGAGATATCAGCTCTCATTTTATGGGAATGTGCAAGGGAACTGGCAATGCCTCTGAGGCACTGCTGGTTCACTTTAAGCTCTTTATTCTAACAGAGCTGAGACTTAAGTCTCAGCTCTGGTAGAATTCCAAGAGAGTAAAATGAGGGCAAAATAATTCCTTTGCATAAGAGAGGTTATAAAACAGCAGCAGCAAATTATACAGTGACCAGTATCTCAGGAGTGGTGGTTAAAAATACTGGAAAAATTGGTCATAAAGAGAATTCAAGAATGGGTGAATAAGAATATTATTATTATTATTACGTGACACCTACAGGGAGTCCAAAGACTCAGCGAGGAAGGCACCTACTCTACAACTCTCTGTCTCTATCACTCAATCCATCAACTACAATGAATCACAACTATGCCAACGGCATCTACTGCCCATCACCACTACTAGTATTTTCACAGATAATCACAAACATCCACGCCCATGGCAGGATTCGAACCTGTAGCCAAGGTGGCCACAAGGAAGAGGTTTAAAAATTGACAGCAGTGAAGCCAAATGAAAATTTCACATCAATATGTCTGAACCAGACTTTGAGTTTTAAAGAAAAGGAATCTACAAAAGTTGCTCTAAAACTTTCATACAAAAGTTAGTAATTTGGGAGGGGAGGGGATTGGAAACCCCATGGCTGCACTTTCTTTTTGTAGGTAAAAATTATTTTGTCAAACAAAGTAACCAGTCATATGATCAAAGAGGGCTGTGATATTGGGTAGAAATTTGTCCTATATGTGAAAAGGACCAAAACTTCAAATCTGATTAATAAATCAGGATAACAAAGGATTTTTATTGGTGATTGCAAATATTAAAAAAATAAAATAAAAAAAAAACTGTACCAACTAGTGGTGGTGGTCAGAAGTAGATGGCATTGGTGTAGATGAAGGTAGTTGCGGTTTGGTGGAGACACAGAGTTATGGAGTAGGTGCCCTCCCTCAACGAGTCTTTGAACTCCCTGGAGGTTACGTAATAATAATGAGTTTCGTTCACACCTAACTGGTGGCTTCTTCAGGGCTTATAAAAAAAAGTGGAATTACAATGGAAATAAATGTCTTTAAAAGGTCTAATAAAAGATTTTCTTATGTCATTCAATACAACTCTTTCATTCTGTTAAATGACCAGTGTGAATGGAAAACTGTCATGGATTCTTTGAAAAGTCTAGATTAAAATTTTTTTCGAAATAAGGGCATAGTGGAAATTATCCCAATCTACTGTATGACGACTAGTATGGGCCAGACCAGCTCTTTCTTTTGTGTTCGAAACATGTTCCTTCTTTTTCACCTCAAAATCACAACTTGTCTCCATATGTAGACCAAACCCCATGAGCATGATACCTTATAACTACCAGGTATTTGTAAAAACAGGGGAGGGGTGCTATCCTTAAGAGATCTGAGAAGGCAATGAATTTGAATCAGCTTGAAAGTCACTTATTGTCAATGTATGGAATGGTGATCAAGACACACACTCACCTGTAATTTCTTATCACTACCCAACACAAAAAAAAACTCAGAGTTATTAACACCATCCAAAACATAGTAATAGCAATCTGATTTAATGATCAAGCTCTTAAAATTTATTTATTTTTTTAATGTGTGAGGTTACCACCGATGAAAGGTTATTAAAAATCTATAGTGCATTCTGTCATGTTGTACCATCATTTTTTATTTTGGTTTAAGTCAATAAAAATACAATTTGGTCGGCTAAATCCCAAATTGCCAGTCCATCCTCATTCGTTCAGTATCCAGGTAGATACCTAACAGGGCGCACAATGAGAAGGAGAGGAGTGGACATTAGGTAAGAAGCCCTGATCAGTTCTCTGCATTCCTTTTAAAGGCTATGTGTAGGTCTCCTTTCAGTTATATAGCATTGACCCTTAAGCACCTCTACTTAGGCATGATTTTTAGTGAAGATGGTAAATTAAGTATGGAAATAGTCAACAGAATCAACAAAGCTAGGTATGGTAGGTAGTCAACTGAATAAATTTATATGGAATAAGACAGAAATTAGCCAAACAATAAATTAGCTGTATACAAGACAGTACTCAAATATCTCTATCTCTCAATACATCAAAGTAGTTGATGGATTGAGAGATAGAGACATATGGATCTGAGAGCTGGGTTAGAACTAAAACACTTGACCAAAGACTAGAGACTGCAGATATGAGAGTCTTGAGAAAGATTAGGGGCATGAACAGATGACATCAATGGCAATATCATATTAAAAATGAGTATATTAAGAAAGAACTTGACATTGTCAGCATCCAGGAATGTGTTAGCAAGGCTAATCTCAGGTGGTATGGTCACTAAAACAGAATGGGAGAGGAAAGATTAACAAAACAAGAGGTTGGCAGGAAAAAGACCCAAAGGAAGACCAAGATATAGGTGGATTTATACAGTAAAAAGTGCCTCAGAAGATAGAAATATAAGATCTTGACAGGTAACAGACTGATTTGGAGGAAAATTGTAGATAGGAAGTTAGTAATGATGTAAATTTTTCATGTAGTACTATCATGTCCTGTACACCCCTTGAGGGTATATATCAGGAATTTGATGATGATGATATAGTACATATTGTACCATGGGTGGGATAGTAATTCTCGTAGAAATGCTTAAACGTTGGTTACGCATGCTTATTAAATAATTTCAGGAAATTACAACGTATAATAGAATATACATTAAATTAAACTTTAATATACAGGCATCCCTCGATTAATGCGGTTAATTAATCCCTCGATGTTACTGCGTATATCAAAATCGTGATGTTACCGCGTATATCAAAACCGAGATGCTACCGCGTATATCAAAACCGAGATGCTACCGCGTATATCAAAACCGCGTTAATCAAATCTAATAATCGATTTGATAAATGGTAAGAAGAACAATTCGTCCATGATCGATTACTGTACTAAAAGTTCGTTTTATATGGTACTCTTTTAGGAGAGATAAAAAATAAATGCAAAGTAAATGTTTAATAAATGCGTGTACCTACATTAGTTACTGCAATTTTTTTTTATCAAAAGAAGTTATCAAGAGTTGTTTGAACAGTTTTAGTTTTTTTGTTATCAGCATAAATTCTACTATGACAAGCAAAATGACTCTCCAGACCTCGGCAAACAAGCATTCTTCGATTAACATCTGGATCCACATCCATTACTTGTTGCTTAAGCGATTCTAAACTACGAAATATTCCATCCAGTTCTTCGATTGTTATCTCCTTTGGAACCTCATCTTCACATTTCATTTGTTCGTTGTCTTCATATGTGTGTTGTTATTCAATTTCAAGAAGATCGTTGTCACTGAAATCTTTTGAATTTGAATCCAATAATTCTTTAACATCTTCTGCATCAACACCATCAAAACCAAGGTCGTCACCAATTGCAACGATTTCTTCGATCATGTTATTCACAGGATTTCAAAAACCACCTAAGTTGTTAGAGCATTCTGGCAAAAGATTTTTCCAAACAGCTTTCATACAGCTAAAAGACACTTGCTCCCACGAATCATGAATGTTTTCAATTGTTTGTTTAATGTTAAATTTTTTCCAACATTCTTGGAGCATAATCGCATTTTCTCCCATTGTTGTTTCTACACTTTGAGAATGTCTTTTTAAGAAAATAGGCTTTGAAAGCAATGACGCCCATGTCCATAAGTTGTAGCAATGATGTCGTATTCAGTGGGAAAAATAAAATTTTCACATTCTCACACAGATCATTAAGAGAATTTGGATGACCAGGTGCTTTATTGAAAACCAAAAGAGCTTTGAAAGCCAAGTTATTTTTCTTGCTATAAGCTTCAACTTCCAGGCAAAAATAAGACTTAAACCAATCTTCGAATAGACTTTGGATAACCCAAGCCTTCTGATTCATCTGCCAAATTACAAGTAAAGAGTTCTTGTTACATCCTTTTAACATCCTTGGGTTCTGAGTTCGATACACAAGCAGGCTTCAATTTAAAAACTCCATTAGCATTCCTTCCAAGCATAACAATTAAGCGATCGTTTGATCACTTAACCTCATACTTCATAGCCAGGCTGCGTTGCTTCTTTTTTTGATATACAAGTTCTAGATGGCATTTTTTTCCAGTAGAGGCCAGTTTCATCTACATTGAAAATTTGGCGGTAATCATCGCCAGGCTCTGGGAGCACGGCTGCGTGGGAGGAATGACGTCATCATGCTCAAGCCACAAGGCTTGCATGTTTTTGGTAAATTTAAAGGCGCATTAATCAAAACTCTTGCCGCACATATGAAGGGATTGCCGCAAATTAATTTTGCAGCGTTAAGCAAAACCACAATAAGCAAGGGATACCTGTATTTCCAATATTTCAGCAACAACACGTTGCCATCTTTAAAGGAACTTGCAATAAAGACACTTGCACGCAGGCTATAAACACAGTAAATGAGAAATGAAGCGAGGAAGCTATGGTTTCCCTAAAAGTCCTGATGGTGCCCCCAGTGGGCTATATAGGTATTCTTGGCCGTTGGGATGAAGGTCTCTTGAAGTAAGCCTCCCAAATTTGGGACAGTATCCTGCAACCAAATTTGTTGAGGTTTGGCATGTTTCTTAGAGATGAGGCTGATTCCATGAATAGTCTTTCAAATTTGAATTTGCTACGGTACATTATTGTGGCTTTCTTCCACCGTATTCTGTAGCATGTATCCAGAGCATAGTCTGCAAGACCAGAGTGGCTGTACTGGTGAAATTGAATGTAGTCCTTGTGTTCTGAAATTCCGATATTCGCTGTCCTGCCTGTTTGGCCAAAGTAGGACACCTTACAGCAGCAAAGGACCTGGTATACACCAGGTAGGTCTAGGGGGAATGGTTGGTCTTTAGTGGAGCGGATAAGGGATGCCAATTTTCTATATGGTCTGTAACAAGAGATCATGTCATGTTTTTTTAGGATTTTGGTAATTTTTTCCGAGGTACCTCGGATGTAGGGAATGGTGATGGATTTAGATCAATCCTTGTTGTGAGGGGGAGGGGGTGGTTTACTGGTTTCAATATTTTTTGGATGTTTTTTTTTTTTTTTTTTGGGGGGGGGGTAGCCATTGGCTGAGAAAGAGTTGAGGATGTGATTTAGTTCATTGGTTAAGGTATTGTCATTTGAACAGATTAGTTTAGCCCTGTTCTATGGTGTCTTAACAACTCCATATTGTTGTAGGGAATGGTGATGGATTTAGATTAATCCTTGTTGTGAGAGGGGGGGGTGTGTGGTTTACTGGTTTGAATATTTTTTGGATGTTTTTTGGGGGGGGGGGGGGTAGCCATTGCTGAGAAAGAGTTGAGGATGTAATTTAGTTCATTGGTTAGGGCATTGTCATTTGAACAGATTAGTTTAGCCCTGTTGTATGGTGTAACAACTCCATATTGTTGTGAGGGGGGGGGATGGTTGGATTGTTGGTGAATGTATCTGCCTGTATGGGTGGGTATTGGTATTTTTAACATATATATATATACTGGGGGTCTGCCCCCCCCCCCCCTTCTGTCCTTCTGTCCACTGTTTTGACTGCTGTTTGGATTCTGGTAATGGTAAATCCAAGTCTCATCCATAGTAATAAATCAATGCACGAAATCAGCTTTATTCTTGTTAAAACATTCCAAGTACCGTTCAGATTTTCATGCAAGTACATTTTTGATCTGCACAGCACCCATCTTGCGCAAAGCTTTTTCATTTGCAATTCTTCATGCAAAATATGCCTATAGTCTGCAATTTCATGAACTTTGACACACTGGTCATCCAATACCATTTCATGCACTTGATCAATGATTTCTGGTGTTGATACACTTTTTGGATGTCCTTCACGTGGATCATCTTCAAGACTGGTATGGCCTCATTTAAATTTGGCAGCCTATTCGAAAACGAAGAAGAGTGCCCATAAACTTTTATGTGCTTCGAATGAATTGCTTTTGCCATTAAACCTTCTTTTACAAAGAATTTTATAAATGCATGATACTCAATTTTATCCATTTCAAGGGATACAGACAACACTTTTGCTTTAGACAGCTGTATAAAACAAACTACTTGATAGAATGTTGCAATTTCACATGGATGCTTATGACAAATGTACCAATTCAGAAAAAAAAAAAAATCTTGCCGATAGTGTTGCCATCTATGGTCAAGGCCGAGAACTTTTTCAGACCACCCTCGTCAGTTTCACCTTTAGTTGATATCAACATTAGCTCCCAAGTATGTAAAATTCTATACTTTATTTTTGCATGTAATGTTATTAAACTTGAATGCATTTCCATTATATAATTTTATTTTTTAATACCTACAGCTTTCTCTAGGGAAAGTATTATGCATACTATATTTTAACTATTTTTTGAGGACTAGTAATCTTTTCCTGTGGGTCATATCCTTTGGGAAACAGTGATCTAGAGAACTGCAACTGACTGGGATTACTAAAATGAAAAGTTCAGTATAATGTATGCTAGTCGTTCATGTTTTTTGACCAGCTGGTATATTTTGTAGGAACAAAATATCATTACTTTCATATGAGACCAGGTAACTCAACTTAAGGATCTGAGGAAAATTTAAACTGATATGGTCCTTGGTTCCTACCTGGGATTTGAACTGGGATGGAATTAAGCCAGTTGTTTGCCAATTGAAGATGCTCTTTCATTTGCATGTATGTATGTATGTGTTTGCAAGAGAAGGAAGAATCCTTCTGACTCTGTTGAGATTAACCAGAATCAAACAAAAAAGGGGAAAGAGAGAGAGAGAGAAAAACATGTAAATAGACACTGCATAATAATATTCAACACTGAAGGAAAAACTTTCAATCATTTTAAGAAGATATTTAGAAAAGATACAGAAGAAACTTACCAATCATTTTTGGATATGAAAGATTTAAATTCTTCATTATTTCAACAAATTCTGCTTTAGATTTTGTAAGCCGAGGATTATATTTTCTTTCTTCCAAAACTGTTGTTACTGTATTTCCTGTAAAATTATTTCAATAATTATTTACACTAAAATGATTTTCCATTTCACACATTTGGCAAAGGCACTGTAATTCTAATTCATTCATAACTATATTTTATGACTGAAATAATCACTTCTGTTGAAAACAACACACTCACAAAGAATGCATATTATTAAAATGTGTATAAAAACAACATCAGCAAAAATCAGAAATATTGTTAGAAACTTTTATGACCTTTTTCTTGACTACTAGTAATAATAAATTAAAGACTTAATTCTGTATGTTAGTCAAGTAAATATTAGTTTAATATCCAATGTTTCGCTGACTGATATCTGTCAGCATTTTCAAAGGAATACACTGGTAAGCAATAGAAAGTAACAAAAACTAGGAAACTAATCGACAATTCAAAAAATGATATAAAGTTATCACTGTGCATGATAACTTTATATAATTTATATATACAATGATATAATACGCGTGTCACAACTGCAACGTTTTATTTGTTGAGATATTTAATGTAATTTTCATGAAAGTTCATTTCTTTTTGGTTAAATGATCCGATTAGAGTTTTCCATATATCTGGTAAGATTAGGCCTTGATTCTTATTTAAGTTACCTGTTGAACAGGCGACTGTAGCAGCTTCTTTAAATGTTCTGGAATGGTAGTTGTCTTTTATGTAGGGCATATGACTCATATCCCATTCAATATTATGGTTGGTAGAGGCAAAGTGTGAAGAAAGGCCTGATTTATCCTGTCTGTTATTCCTTACATAGCCTATGTGTTCTTTCTTTCTTGTATCAAAACTTCTAGATGCTGTCTGATGTAATTAATACCGCAAGAACAAGGTATGCTATAAACTCCAGAGTATTTGTAGAAAGGATGGCTATCTTTCAGTGATCTTATAAACTTTTGAATGGTCTCAATAGGTTTGAAGGTTACTCTGATATTATATGGTTTTAGAAGAGCTAATTTTCTGGATATGGCACCAACAAATGGAATTGTTATAGAGCTGATGTATTGGTTTTCATCTCGTTGTCTTTGCAGTATGTCACTAAAGAGAATTTTGTTGATGATTCTTGTAGGGTAGTCATTTAGGGATAGATCTTTGGATATTTTCATTAATTCTTCTTGTAGGTCGCCAGGGTCTGTGGTACACTGTATAGCTCTTTTTTTGAGCATATGGATAATGCTGAGTTTCTCGAATATGTGGTGAGATGAGTCGAAATGGAGGTGGCGTCCAGTGTTAGTAGGTTTTCTATATACTGACAGGTTGATGCTATTGTCAGTTTGTTTCTTAATAAGGACGTCTAAGAATGGAAATTTATTATCTTTTTCTAGTTACAATGTGAACTTGATGGTGTTGTGGAAGCAATTAATTTTGTTTAGATAATCTATCAATTCTTCTTTTTTGTGATTCCAAATGATGAAGATGTTGTCAACATACCTAAACCATGTGGTTGGTTTTGGGGTAATTTGGGATAAAATGTGAGTTTCTAGATTTTCTAAGAATAGGTCAGCACAAGAAGGAGAGAGAGAGGGCTACCCATGGCTAATCCAGTGAGTTGTTTGTAGAAGGTTTTTTGCCATGTAAAATAATTTGAAGTTAAGCAATGCTTGAACAATTTGGTGATGTTTGGTGGGAACAAGTTTTCTAAGATGTCGATGACTTCTAAAACTGGATATTTGTGAACAGAGATGTGACATCCAGGCTAGCCATAATATTATCTTCAGAGAAACTGATGTTTTTTCATTTCTCCAGAAAGAAATGTTGGGAGTTCTTGATATAAGAATCCTTATATCAAGAACGAGGCGACCTATCAAGAGAGGTCATGACCCAGCATCAGTGATGGTTTAGTGGTGGTGGTGGGGTGATGTACCAGGGGATATCACCATCTTATTGGCCATCTGAAAGTCCCAATCTGAATCTGTTGGAGTTCAGTTTGTAGTTGGAGCTTGAGAGAGTGGCCTGCAAGAAATGACATACCATCATCACCAGCCTGAAGATGGATTTGGATCGATCAATGGCAGCATTTCCATTGAGTGTTTACTGCCATCAATATATGGCCTCACAGACTTCAGGCATACATGAAAGCAAAAGGGAAACATTTTGAACATTGAGTGCTGCTACATGCATGTAGCACTCATATAGTTTGTATGTGCTGAAAGCTGTAAATGATTTACTGATAGATTAAAGGTTTATGGGCTGTTCAAGTTGTAATAGTATTTATGGCTAGACTAGTTAGAATCAATCATAAACAATTTAAAAATGAAAAAAATAATAAATAATCCACTAAAGAAATAATAATAATTTCAAAAGATCAAATAAATATCTACAGTCTGTGCAATTGAAATAATGTTACAGTTTAACCAAACAAGAGCTCTGAACATGTGACATTAAGCTCAGGTTTATTACCTTGGACAAATATTTTAAATAATACAATGATGATAATGGCATCAACTTATAATCACGTTACAGTTTAATCAATATTAAAAAAAAAAAAAACTCAAAATATGTTTCTGAAAATAAAACTGTTAGCAACTTGCCCAACTTAGCATTATCACTGCAAATTGCTAAACTTTGCATTATCACTTCCTATTCTGTAGTTTTATAGGCTCCTTTACAGATAAACAGCATAAATTCTTCCACATCTATCCATTTCTCATTTCAAGATGGGTTGAGTCCCCTGTATTATGCAACTAATGCAGATAGCTTGCCACTTCCTTCTGCTGCATCCCCTAAGGGTGAGTATTTTTATGTCTGTGAATATGTGTATTCATGGAACCAGTTTGCCTATTTTAAAGGATGAAAACCCTCCACCTCTGTAAGAGACTGGTTAACTCATCTTTAATTGAAAAGCCCTCATAAAAGTTCTTTGCATCATAGACAGGATTCGAATTTAGGTCTTTCCAACCAAAGGGCTCAGTCGAAACCAGTCGAGCTACAGAAGCTCTTCAGATTCTTCCAAATAACTCCACAAAAGAAACTGAGGTTTAATACAAAAAAATTAGAATAAATTTAAGTACAATAGTTTGTGTAAAACAGGGACTGTAGTCCTTTTTCTTTTATGCTCATAATATATTAAACATAGTGATTTATAAAGTTCATACCTGCTGCACCAAGTGCATCGTACTCAATTCTAAAGCATGATTCTATTAGGTAATACTAAATGATAAATGATTTATCATTTAATATGTGGAAGATCCAGACAGATGATCCAAATATTGGACTCAATGTCTGATCATCTACTTCCTTCGCACTTCCCTACCACAATGTTCACAGCAAGTGAGGGTACTGATGTTTTATTAACTGACTGAGAGTATCGAAAGAGATCATCTTTTTGATAGGTACAAATAATCTGGAATTGGACAAGTGTAGCATGCAAGAAATTAAGATAGAGTTGCTGGAACTACCAAAATAGAAGTGAGAAAAGAGTAAAGATTGTGAATCTACTATAACAGTACAACAGAGGTGAGCTGAGAAGGATCATGTTTGCAAATGAGTAGGTCATGCGGGAGGCAAGTAGTTTGTGAATGTGCGATGAAGAGAAGGAATGAATGAGTGGATTTGATGAAAGGAAGGACTTAGAAATTAGTAATGGATCTTACATGAATCGGTTTGGAGATAGGAGTTGTGTATGTTATACATGCAACATTTTTGTGATGGGGAAGAGAAGGTCAAGCTAGTTTTCGATTTACAGACAAAGCAACTAAAGCCATGAGGACAGTATATTATGTCAGTAAATTGTGTGTGTTCTAGCTAGTTTATAGGATGAGACACCTGAGTTTTATACTTTAAACACAATTCCATTTCCATATGAGGCTTGCTAATTCACCTTCAACTGAAAAGTCCTTATGAAGGTTCTTTGTATCCTAAGCAGGATGCAGGCATTTGTTTGTGTGTGCAGGCACCATTGAAGTGAATGAGTCGGAGAATGATTTAAAAATGCTGAATGTAGCTCTCCAGCACAGAAAATTTAATGGAATAGTCAATGAAAAGTGAAATGACGGTTGTGGGTCTCTAAGGGGATCAGGAATTTTTGCATACTCATGCCAGAAGTACGAGGGTGGTTTGAAAAGTTCTCCTGTCTACTCTTATACCTGAACCAGTATGAAAATCTCACTATTAATAATAACAGTGTGAAAAACTTTTCTTATTTCTCATTACTAAATAGTTCCATGTCATGAACATAAATTCAGCAGATGCATACCATTATTATTGGGTTTGTTTTTTAAACAAAAATTTCCCAAAACATTCCTATACATCTAGTATTCATTTCCTACTGTTATATAGATCTCCAAGAACCAGGTTTTCTTTATCAGCTGACATCTCTAATGGCAAAAAACTCCTCTATGAGGGTGGTCTGAAAAGTTCTTGGCCTAACAATAAAAAAACAAACTTATAATTTCAAAATTATTTTTATTTTTCAACATAATCTCCCTTAAGGCTAAGACATGTATAAAACAAACTACTTGATAGAATGACTTGCAATTTCACATGGATGCTTATGACAGATGTTCCAACTTAGGGGAAAAAAAAAAAAAAAAAAAAAAAAAAAAAAAAAAAAAAAAAAAAAAAACACCGATAGTGTTGCCATTTATGGTAGAGGCCGAGAACTTTTCAGACTACCCTCATATTCAGCATAAGGGAAAGGAGTTTATGGTATGGGTTAGTGCAACCTGGTCAAAAGTTGTAGGCATTAGTTAGATTGGTTGAGAGAGGTATAGGAACAGAATCTAACGGATAAAGTATTTTTAAAGAGAACAGAAAGAAACAGCAGAATTGCAATCCAAACGTATAGGAGTGTAGGAGCAAAGATGGAGAAGGCAGTGTATTTGAAGCTGTCTGTGTAAGACAGGCAACATGACAAAACATATAGCTGAGTGTAGGTATATACAAAGGGGGTAAGAGAGGATAAGGACTGAATGCATTAGCAAATCATCACAATGCATGCACAGTGCAGGAGACTTAATTATTAAAGGAAGAGATTTCAACTACTAAGACAAAGAGGGAAGGAAATGAGAGCTGGAGAAGATTCTGGGATTGAGAGTGCTAAATTGGTAACAGTATCAGAGAAACTGTCAATAACATTTTGGAACCACTATAGTTCCAAAAGGAAAGGATAATCATGTCGTCTTGATGGGAGATGACTAGACTTCTTCTTTCAGTTAACAAGAGAATCCTATTTGTGGAACCACAAAGAAGGTGATTATAAAAACCTAAGAGGACAGCTTGAAGCAGTGATTGGATAATGGTCAAGGAATGTTTTAAGGAAGCAGTATCAGACACCATATGCAAGGTTGGGAGGACTGTAGATGGTTGTGGATGTTTTGAATTACAATCAAAGCAACAAACATAGAATATCTTTAAGCTATGCTATGTTGTGTGTTCTCCTGGCTAATCTGCCTGTTTTGTGGTATGAAAAACATCCCTGAGTTTCCAGAAGAGAAAATTTTGTCATCCTTACATGAGACCTGATAATATCCCTTCACAGGTAAAAACCCTTATGAAGATTCTTTACATAATGGACGAGAGGATGTTTGGTTCTGCATACCTTCTCCATTTCAAGGGTACTGTTGTACCCTTGAAATGGAGGAGGATTTGTGTCTCCACGTATTTTGACACCCTTGAAAAGTATTACTCATGATGCACAAAGAAGAGAAAGGGAGAACTGTGTATGTTAGTAGAAGAGGTATTAGTTTTTTTGAGGAAGAAAAACCCAATCCTTCTGAATGAAGCTAACTAATCTTCAGTCAACAGACTTTATAAATATTCCTTGAAATTTCATGCCATGTGAACGAGCCTTTCCAACCAAAGGGAAAGTCACTCTTTTGACATGTCAAGAAGACGAATTGAAGAGCAGCAAGGAATCAAGAGAGGAAATTAATAAAATCACAGAAAACAAGATTTCACCTTAAGACATACCACAAGATTACCAAGGATCCCACAGACTAACAAGGAACTTCACCATTCTCTTGTTTCTAGACTGGTTTCAAAATGGCTTCCAGACTGACCTATGGTTTTCCAGAGTTTCCCTTTAAATTTAGCAGTGGATTTCAGGAACCATGTGGTGTAGGTGGAAGTTACTGGAAAGAAATATGATCATCATCAAATTCCTGCCAGGTACCCTCACTACATGAAAAATTTACATCATTACTAACTTCCTATCTGCAATTTTCCTCCAAATCAGTCTGTTACTTGTCAACACTCCAACATTATCAGGGGTCTTATATTTCTATCTTCTAAGGCACTTTGTACCATATCAATCCACCTTTATCTTGGTCTTCCTCTGGGTCGTTTTCCTCCCAACCTAGCAGAGAACACTTGTTTTGCTAATCTTTCTTCGCCCATTCTGTTTAAGTGACCATACCACCTGAGATTAGCTCTGCTAATGCATTCCTGGATGCTGATAATGTCTGGTTCTTTCATAATATCCTCATTTTTAATATGATATTGCCATTGATGCATCTGTTCACGCCTCTAATCTTTCTTAGGACTCTCATATCTGCGGTCTCTAGTCTTTGGTCAAGTGTTTTACTTCTGTCCCAGCTCCCAGATCCATAAGTTAAAACTGGTTTGAACACTGTTTTGTATACAGCTAATTTAGTGTTCCAACTAATTTCTCTCTTATTCCATACAAATTTATTCAATTGACTTCCTACCATACTAGCTTTGTTGATTCTATTGTCTATTTCTATATTTAATTTACCATTTTCACTAAAAATCGTGCCTAAGTAGCTGAAATGTTTACTTGTTCCACAGGTTCTCCGTTCACAACACAGTTGACATTTTAAACGATTCTGCCTATTTTCATTGTCTTTGTCTATTTATTGCTGACCTTCATACGAGATCTATTATAACAACCCATATTGTTTCATAGCTGAATAAGAAACTCAAAGAGTTTCATGCCGAATATAGAAACTATATAATGTTCGGTGAGTCCAACTGTAAACAAATACCTGGATAGTGCAACACATAACCCATTTATTAGTGCAACACTGAGACAACTCATAGTAAGGGTGGAGCAAGCACCGATTACTATTCTTGGTTTACCCATAATGTGAAATCCAGCTCCTAGAAGCTGTATTACTGTTCTACCTACTACGACCACGTCTACCTACTCACTGATGAGACCTCAATAAAGGTTGAAACCGGTCTGGGTAGTGACCTTCTCTCATAATGTAGAACAGTAATACAGCTCCTAGGAGCTGGGTTTCACATTATGGATAAATACCAAGAATACTGATCGGCTTGCTCCACCCTTACTATGAGTTGCCTCAGTGTTGCACTACCAAATGATTATGTGTTGCACTATCCAGGTATTTGCTTATGCTTGGACTCGCCGAACTTTATATAGTTTCTATATTCAGCATGAAACTCTTTGAGTTTCTTATTCAGCTATGAAACAACATGGGATGTAATATCCCTTAACTTAAATAAGTTCACGTCGCCGAATTGAAGCCTTCAGCTCTTCATATAATTAGTAGTCTAATATAACAGATATTCAATTTAGTGAGCGAATTTTGTAGATTTGTAAAGGATTTATTTAGAAGTATAACATCATCTGCATAAAACAAAGAGCTGACATTAACATCTCCAATTTTGATATCATGCTTAATACCGCTTTTCTTCATAATGTGATCCATATAGATAATGAATAACAGAGGGGATAATGCACATCCTTGTCTGACACCAGATTTAACATTAAACCATCTTTCTGTACCTCCATCATTTCTAACTGCTGACTTACAACTCAAATAAAGACTAAGTATTGCTTGATATAATGCCCCATTGACACCATATAACTGTAGCATATTGAATAGCTTCTCTCTTGACACCTTGTCATATGCCTTTTCCAGATCGACAAAACTTAAATACAGATCTTTGTTATATTCCCATGCTTTCTCAACTATTTGTCGTAAAGTGAATATCTGATCCTGACAGCCTCTATTTGTTCTTCACCAAGCTTTTCTTGGTGAACCATGTTGAAACATGGTGTTAGTAATAACCAGCCCATATCCTGAGCAGAAATCCAACAGGTATTTGCCATTATTATTAGCTTTGCTCTTTTCTCCAAATTTTCCCAAAATATTTTTGTATGTCTGACAATCATTTCCTACGCTGCAATTTGGATCCCCAACAAGGACCAACTTTTCTTTTTTCATTGTGTCAGTTGCTTTCTCTAAAGCTTCAAAAGTTCCAGTTTCCCATTCTGATATTTGCCCACATTACTCTACTTGAGACTGCCTGCCATTCAAGAAGATTAGCCTCGTATTTAGTGTTGAATACTATGGCTACTCCTCCTTTTCCTTGACTGTCATTGCCTGAATATAATATTTTGTATTTATTGCTTAGAAAGATCTCACCAGTTTTTGTCTTTTTTTGTTTCAGTCACCCCTATTATGTCGATCTGGTACTTATCTAATTCCTCAACTAGCTCCATTTCTTTGCCATTCAGGCTTCTTATGTTGATGGTACCGATCTTTAACTCTGGTGATGTTGAGTTGGAAAGAGATATTTAGGAGTAATTGCCATAAGCCAGGGAATGTGGTGGATAATGAAGAAATGTACAGGCAACTTGAATTCGTGAACAAGAGAAAGGTGATCATTATAGATTATTTTAATTATGGAAATACAGACTAAGAATGAAGAGATATTTGGGAATAAGGAAAATGAATTTCTTGATGAGCAACTGTCTCAGACAGTATGCAATGTAGTGCACTCAAGAATATATCAGAAGAGGATTGTTAATTGAGTGTTGGATTTCCCTCCAGATGCGAAGAGAAATCATTGGGTGGCAGCCAGCTATAATGAAGACTTCTATGAAGAGAGTATATGTGGAACTACAAAACCAGTGATAATGAAAAGGATAGGAGATGGCTTGTAGCTATAGCACAGAATAAGGTGTTAAGTGTAAAGGAGATAAAAGCTGCAAAGCAGCTTTTAGAGCTATTTATCAACAGCAATGTGCAATGCAAATTAATTCTGGGAGTCAAAAGGCTTAAATAAGATAGGTGTAAGTTGAATACTGGCAGTATGAAAAGTGAAGTGTAGTATAAGCAGAAATTAGCCAATCAGACCAAGAAAAGTCCTAGAGACTTCTTTCAAAATGGGGCAAGTTGAGGAAAGAATAATTATGGTACGATGATATTAATAGACGAAAATAGTAGACTGGAAATTGCTAAAGAGGATATAGTCAATGAATGATCAATTCATCAAGGTATATTCTCCTAAATGTGACATAATGAGAAGCTTAAGTGCAGAGGGAATGTGAAAGTACTGAATGATGATGAGTGAGTATAAGAGCAATTAAGTAAATTTGATGTCAATAGCATATCAGTACATATCTTAGAGCTCCAAGGAGTTAACAGCAGCCTTAGTGTACCTTTTTAAAAAGAGTCTTGCAACAGGGTAAATCTCAAAGGAGCAAGAAGAGAATAGTTGTTCTACTTTGCAAAGATAGACTGAAGCTATAAATTATAGGCCAGTCTGTGCATCTGGAGTTGTGTGGTTAATATGCTGGAGAGGTTGGGAAGTTGTTGGTAGGATACAGAATTAGGTTGATAATAGCATAGTCTCTGTGATGGACAGCACAGGGTTGTTATAAGAAGATCAAGTTTTATCAATTTAAATATATCACTGAATATGCATTGTCAGTGCAACAAAATGACAACCGCACTGGCAATGCATATTCAGTGATATATTTAGATTTGGCAAAGGCCCCTCTGACAGACTGCCACACACAAACAAGATGGTAACTAAACTGGAACAGATGGGGTAAGATATTAAACTAATGAGCTGTATAGGTGATCAATATTCATATAAGCATCATCAACTTGTATATGGGAGAGTAGTATTCAGAAAGATGAATGTCACCAGTGGTGTGCCACAGGAGTTTGGAAATAATGATGAAACCTTAGGGAGAACAATGAAGAATCAAACAGATGTTGTGGCCCTGCTGGAGTGGATGACAGATCAGGGAGAGGCAGTAGACTGAGACCTGAAGCATAGTAGTCACACTGCTCAAGCTATGAAATCATCATATGAGATTATAGTAATGATGAGGAGAACCTTGACATAAAGAAGGTGATTATAACTCCATTGTATAATGCCTTAATCAGTCTACTTATAAATTACTGTTTGCATATCTGGTTTTCATAGCGATGAGGATATTGAAAAGTCCAAAAGAGTTGCTAAGGCTGTTTTTGTTCTGTGGAATGTGGAGGAGGAGGAAAGAGAGAAAGAGAGGTATATTATTGAGACATATTGTACATAAGTTTTTAAATCGGTTGTTACCAAGTTGATGTGGAAGAGATTTGTCATAGAATGGAAGGGTTCACACAAGAGGCCATCCCTGGAAACTGTAGGAAGGTGTGAGAAAGGAGGTGAGGGGCAGGTTCTTCGTAGGGAAAGTGGTTGGTGAATGGAATGCATTGCCTGAGATTGTGGTAAGCGCAGGAACACTGAAGGAGGTCCTCACTGCTACATAGTGAGGATCTCCTGCAAAGAGTTATGGTGCTAATAATTAAATTTGAAATAAATTACTGTACACATCACTTCTGACTCACTTATTCCATACCACATTCCTATGTTACATGAGTTATGACTTGCCACAGATGCATTTATGCAGGCTATCAATAATTTGAAGGGAGGGAGGGAACGGAGTTATGCCTGTAGTGTTCTCATTACTTCATAAGACACAAAAACAGATGGTCCTTACAAACGACTTCAATTATTAACTATTGAAACATCAATACTTTAAATCCAATGCTGTTGGCTATCTATAACAACATATACATAGCTAATTTGGCCAAGATACATTATTACTGCATGAATCAGGCAAATCTTACCTTTATAATCATGAGCAGGATAAAGCAGATAGTCATCAGGTAAACTCAGGATTTGACTATGAACAGATTTATATAGTTTTTTGGCATCACCTGTCAAACCAGGGGAAAAAAATGGGAATAATTAAAACAATTTTTGTTCATTTCCAAATACAAATGATTCTCACTAGAGAAAAGCTGTAGAAATGAAAGAAATAGTTTCTTATAGTGGAAAATTTACCAGAATGAATTCTTTTAAAACAGCATAGCAGTTATGTAGCTTTAGGTAATTTTGGCTAAGATGTTCAAGTAGATTGTAAGAGTCAACGAGTAAAGTGCATCTCTTTTCTATGTCAATGAATTTTCAAGCATTTTCCAGATAATGAAATAGTGATATATATATACCAAAATTCAGATATCCACAAATTAAAATAAAAAATTAATTAATTTAAAGTTAAAAGGTTAGTAATAAGGCATTATTTTATAAAAGTAGTTATTTAAAAATGTTTCTTTTTTGTATGTCATGAGCAAGACATTTTGAAATATTTTTGTTTTTGGCTACTAAAGTCTTGCTTAAATATAAAATAAATAAATTATCAGAGATTAATTATAATTCTGTATGAGCTGTTAAGTGATGAAATGTTTGTGCTGTTTGTATCTAGACAAATGTTTAAGAATTATGTGGTCACTTACGAGACAGAAGCAAAATTATAATTGCATTCATATCATGAAAATAATTAACTGAGCGTATTTTGATGCATGAAAGATTGTGAAAGGAAGAAATATTATCAAATCTACTTGTTTTGTTTTGAAATAATAATTAAATAAACTTTTCTGCATTATGAAAGGAACTTTTATTGCCATTTCAAGTAGTGCTGAAAGCAGAAATGGAGGAGAACAGTGGTGGACTGGAGCAGAAGTTGCTCGTATGGAAAGTAAATTTTGCATTTCCAAGAATGCACAGAAGTGAAAAAAACATTAAAAAACATTACTAGACACTCAACTATTCAGGAGTAGGAAAGGAATGCAGCAGGAGGGAAAATTGTGGAGTTTCTGTGTCTTCAATATATGAAAACTGCACAGAAATTAGAAGAAAAGTTAGAAAACAAATGGAAGGCTGAAAGAGGATATCCTTGTATATAGAGATAAGTGGGAAGTTAACAGTAGTCATTAATCCATATAGGATTTAATTCAGTTAAAGCTGAAAGGAATTTTATTGCTTTCCAGTTCATAAAGAAATGGGTTCAGTAAAGTTTGCTTTATTTAGGATTCTCAGTCTTAAAAGTTATTGAAACTGTTGATATGGTTTTTAGCGATTTATTCAATGGAGAGTGAAATCCTGCTACTTTCATAAAAAAGTGAATTTATAGAAGTGTCTTGGATGAAGACAAGATATGTGTTTCTTCAAAGTTCTGTAATTTTAGGATGCAAAAAATAATTTGATTGACTCATGTTGCAGTCATATAGAGAGCAGTTTTTATGTTAGTCTTTTTGCTGTGTCAAGAAGGAATAAAAGTTTCCACAGGAATTCCAGAAGTTTTTATCCATATAAGATTACTCATCACTTATGTCACTGAGGGTGATTATGTAGAAAGATGATTTTCTTATTTCTTGAAGTTGTGATTGATGTATATGTATTAGTACATATGTAGTTAAGTAGTTAATTTATTGTTGCATATATTTGTGTTATTTGTAAATTAACGATTTCTATTTTGTTTATAAAGCATTTGAAGACTCAACCTCTTAATGGATTTAATGAGTTAAATAGGTTAAGTTATATATGAAATATCCTGGGATATGAACCTGTGTACAAACCTGATTTTGAGTTTAGTTAGAGTGTGTTTTCTTTTTATTTTGAAATTAAGAGTTAAACCACTCAGAGTGTGAGGGAGAAAGTAAAACAAATACTCCCCCCCCAAACACACACATACAAACAAAAAAACACAAGCTCTTAAATTGATTTACATTACCTAACATGGGACTGAATAGTCAGTCCCATTAAATAAATCAATCAGCTATCAATCAGCCATCCTGCAGAACCATTTTGCTGCTGCACCTTAACATGAGAGAGCATCTAGGACCCCATATATTTGGTCTAATCAAAATTCAGATGTGGATTTGTTAATAAGAATTTTGAATTTGTTGTATATTTCATGTAGGCTAAGAATGAAACTGTAGTTCTTGTTTCAAGTTATTTGTGATATGCCAAATTTTCTTTTTTAGACTGCATTGGTACACCTGTTGTTAAATGATGGCTTAAGCAAGAATTCTAAACGGGATGAGGAATGAAGGCCTTCAAAAATAAAAGTACTTTTAGTAACTTTCTCAAAAGCATATATTTGAATTGTGAGAGCAGAAAGAGTAGTATGATGATGATGACGGAAAGAAAGTGAAATCCTAGAAGTTGTCTCACTGAAATAGTTAGCCAGTTCCATATGGGAAGTGCAGATTTTCCTGCTGAAAATTTGAATTTTTTCATTCTGCAAAACCAAGTCCTGCTATTGACTTGGTTGCTAAACAAGAGTATGGCAACAGGAACAATACCAGAAGAGCAGGGGAGGGGGGGGAGAAATATGCCACAACAGACAAGAAAGAATCTAAGTAATTAATGGTCTCCAACCATAGATTACTGTATATAGATGTTGCGGAAATCTTCTGGGAGAGAGCAGCATAGGTTTGCTAAGGGGAAGTCTTGCTTTAGTAACTTAGTTACATTATATATAAAGTGAATAGTGTATTGGATGAAGAAGATGCTTATATAGCGATTTTTCTAGATTTTATTGAAGCATTTGAAAGAGTGCCACATGATAAATTGTTGGAATTGAGCAGGATAGGAATGGACAGTCAGTTGGTTAGATAAGCTTGGTTAGCGATGGCTGACTGATAGGTGCCAGCAATTTGTGGGTTGAAGGTGCAGCATCTCTCCTAAAAAAGAAGGTGACAAGATAGGTACCACAGGGTTCTGTTCTAGGACTACTATTGTTTAATTTATATATTAATGATACAGTTAAAGGTTTGAGAGGGATATTGAATTGTCTGCTGATGTTGCTAAATTAGGAAGTGCAGTATCCATATATTCTGATATGATTCTGCTGTACAAGGATTTAAATAGGTTGGTGCTTCGGCTGAAGAATATGAATGTCATGATAGGGAAAGAATGTTGCTGAGTGTATAGTCATGCACTATGGCCAGAGAAAATGGAATGAAGTTTATCATATTAGAGGAATATTCCAGGAGGTGAGAGATATGGGGATCATGGTGAATAGGAAAATAAAGTTCAGGTGATACACTGCAGAAAATTATTGCTATAATACGAAGAACTCTGACAAATATGGATAAGGAGGTGATAGTTCTGCTATATAAAAAACTAATCAGGCCACATATGGATTTCTGTACACAAATTTAGTTAGCTGGTTATATGGCTAATAAAGAAATATCAGAGAGAGTACAGAAGCAAATAGCTAAAACTGTCTCTGATTAAGGGAAATGTGTCTGTAGAGCATAGAAGTGAGAGATGATATGAATGAGGGGCATGTTAGTGAGAGCAAATTATCAGACAAGAGAATTATTACACAGAGTAGCAGTTGATGAGACTTTACAGTTTAGGGATGATCTCTCATCCCTAAACTGTAAAAATATCATCATGAGTAAGGTTGTGAAAATGAGCTTTTTTGTATGATGAGTACTGAATGAGTGGAAGGCATTGCTGGAGTGAGTGGTGAATGCTCCAATGCTGAATATCTTCATGGTAAGATATACAACAGTTATTGTGGGCTGTGAGTACTGGACTTCATTCAAACTTCATGGAGACTTGGAAGCAATACTAATACCAAAAAATAGGCAAACTGACCAGAAGAATGCTATAACATACATGATACACTGATCTCATAGCCTTAGCTGCTTGACCATAAAAGAAGAAGAAGAATAATAATAACTTCTACAGTGAAAAAAAAAAAAAAAAAAAAAAAAAAAAAAAAAAAAAATCAAGTCTTGCTAAGGAAGGGCATTCTGTAGGAGAGGAAACTTGCATCAGAGTATAGTCTGAGTTATCCAGAGGAGAAATAACATCTACAGTACACTTGGAAGAAGAAATGGTCAAAAAAGATCAAAAGCATTAGAAAGTGGAAAAGGTTAGCAGCTATTCTGGCTAGTAGATAGATTGCATCAGATCATTGTCTACAGCAAATACTTTTTTTTTACAACTTGGTAAGTACAAATAGAAAAAGGAAATCACTTAGAGTTGTAAATGCTCATGTCACAGGAACATAATTTCACTGTATGTGTAGTTGGATTACAGAAAATCGTGCTATGGTGATACAAAGTTTAAACTTTGTGTAATATCACTAAAGCATGATTTGCAGAATATGGAGAGCAATGGGCCACTCTGGGCAGGTGATTGCACAATATACAACCTCTCCTGGTCAAGTCAACCCTGCCTTCTCACAGTGAGGCCTGTATCTACTAAACAGTTTCTGGCAACAGTGAATGTTCTTGCTCTAAAGGGATACTTCTACATACTCTTGTGAAACTCTATTTTCTGCCTTAAATAATATCAAATCGAAAGGGAAACCTCCACATAGCCTTTAAAGGAATGCAGAGAACCGACCAGGGCTTCTGACCTAATGTCCAATCCTCACCTTCTCGTGGTGCACCCTGTTGGGTATCTACTTGGATACTGAACGGACGAGGATGGGCTGGCAATTTGGGATTTAGCTGACCAAATTGTATTCTTATTGGTTAAACCAAAATAAAAAATGATGGTACAACATGACAAAATTTCATGCCGGCTGGGGCGTCGCCCGGTTAAACAAGGCCCCCGTTGTTTTCGCCAGGGAACCAGGGCGGACAGCGAAAAGTCAGCTACTGGAACAAATCTGAAAACAAACCCCAACTCAACATCACCAGAGTAAAAGATCGGTACTATCAACATAAGAAGCCTGAATGGCAAAGAAATGGAGCTAGCTGAGGAATTAGATAAGTACCAGATCGACATAATAGGGGTGACTGAAACAAAAAAGACCAAAACTGGTAAGATCTTTCTGAGCAATAAATACAAAATGTTATATTCAGGAAATGACAAACAAAGAAAAGAAGGAGTAGCCATAGTATTCAACACAAAATACGAGGTTAATCTTCTTGAATGGCAGTCAGTCTCAAGTAGAGTAATGTGGGCAAATATGAGAATGGGGAACTGGACAATGAGACTTATTTGTGCCTATGGTCCCACAGAAGGTTCTACTAAGGTAGAAGTGAAAGAATTTTTTGATGCTTTAGAAAAAGCAACTCACACAACGAAAAAGGAAAAGTTGGTCCTTGCTGGTGATCTGAATAGCAGAGTAGGAAATGATTGTGAGACATACAAAAATATTTTGGGAAAATTTGGAGAAAAGAGCAAAGCTAATAATAATGGCAAATACCTGTTGGATTTCTGCTCAGGACATGCACTGGTTATTACTAACACTATGTTCCAACATAAAAATGTGCACAAATTTACATGGAGAGAAGAGGCAAGGAATAAGAAAAGTCTCATTGACTATGTTATTGTTGATAGTGATGTTTTCTCCCTGGTGCAGGAAACCAGAGTGTACAGAGGATTTGAAATCGGAAGCGATCACTATTTAGTCTTGAGCAGGATAAAATTGAATTTCATATTGAAAAGAATAACATGTAAGAAAGTTTTAAAGCGAATAAAAGTTGAGCAGCTCTCAGATGTGAACTGTAGACTAAAATACAGAAAGATTATTGAAAAGAAAATGAAAGAGTTTGAGAACAGGAATCAAACCTTGGAGATTTAGTGGCAAACTCTGAAGAAAACATTGATTGATTCTGCCAAAGAGGCATGTGGTGAGGTTGTGTGCAAGGATTAAAAAAATCAGAACTCCCTGGTGGACACAGGAAGTTAAAGAGGCAGTGAAGGAAAAGAAGAAAGCATATCAAAAGTTCCTGGCAAATAAGTCAGCTTTTACTCTTAGAGAATACAGAGATAAATGTAAGAAAGCTAAACAGTGTGTAAAACTAGCTAAACAAAAGTCATGGGAGGACTTTGGCAAGAATATAGAAAATAAATATCAAGAAGGTGGCAAAATATTCTGGAGGTTGTTGAAGAAGCTTAGGAATGGAGGAAAGAGTGCTGTAAAAGGAGTTAGAGATGATAGAGGTGACATGAAAACAGGAGAAAAAGATATCCTTGAAGTATGGAGTAATTACTTTGAAAAACTGCTAAATGAAACAAGCAGTGATGACAGCACAGTGATAAAAACACTCAACAGGCATGCAGTCAGGAAAACATATCCATACTTGAAGTAGAAAAAGCCATCAAAGGCTTGAAATGTGGAAAGGCAGCAGGAGTAGATGATATTCGACCAGAAATGCTGAAGTATGGTGGTATAAAAGTCTTACAGTGGCTGCACTGCATAGTTCAGAAAGCCTGGACAGAGGGACGAATTCCCGATGATTGGAGTAGAGCTCTCATAGTACCCATATATAAAAAGGGAAATAAAACTGAATGTGAGAATTACAGAGGTATTTCCCTACTGAGGGTTCCTGGCAAGATCTATGCAAGTATACTTGAGAAACGGTTGAGAAGAGTTGTGGAAGAAAAGCTTGGTGAAGAACAAGCTGGATTCAGGCCAAACAGAGGCTGTCAGGATCAGATCTTCACTTTACCACAAATAGTGGAAAAATCATGGGAATATAACAAAGATCTGTATTTAAGTTTTGTCGATTTGGAAAAGGCATATGACAAGGTGCCAAGAGAGAAGCTATTCAATATGCTACTGTTATATGGTCTCAATGGGGCATTATATCAAGCAATACTTAGTCTTTATTTGAGCTGTAATGTCAGCAGTTAAAATTGAAGGAAGTACAGGAAGATGGTTTAATCTTAAATCTCGCGTGATACAAGGATGTACATTATCCTCTCTGTTATTCATTATCTATATGGATCACATTATGAAGGAAAGTGGTATTAAACCTGATATCAAAATTGAAGATGTTAATGTCAGCTCTTTGCATTATGCGGATGATGTTATACTTCTAAATAAATCCGCTACAAGTCTGCAAGATTCTCTGACTAAATTGAATAGCTGTTGTAATAGATATGGTATGAACGTCAGCAATAAAAAGACAAAGACAATGAAAATAGGCAGAATCGTTGAAAATGTCAACTGCGTTGTGAATGGAGAACCTGTGGAACAAGTAAAACATTTCAGCTACTTAGGCACGATTTTTACTGAAGATGGTAAATTAAATATAGAAATAGACAACAGAATCAGCAAAGCTGGTATGGTGGGAAGTCAATTGAATAAATTCATATGAAATAAGAGAGAAATTAGTTGGAACACTAAATTAGCTGTATACAAGACAGTGTTGAAACCAGTTTTAACTTATGGATCTGAGAGCTGGGTCAGAAGTAAAAGACTTGACCAAAGATTAGAGACCGCAGATATGAGAGTCCTGAGAAAGATTAGAGGCATGAACAGATGGCATCAATGGCAATATCATATTAAAAATGAGGATATTAGGAAAGAACTTGACATTGTCAGCATCCAGGAATGCGTTAGCAGAGCTAATCTCAGGTGGTATGGTCACTTAAATAGAATGGGAGAGGAAAGATTAGCAAAACAAGTGTTCTCTGCCAGGTTGGCAGGAAAACGACAGGAAGATATAGGTGGATTGATACGGTACAAAGTGCCTTAGACGACAGAAATATAAGATCTGATAATGTTGGAGTCTTGACAAGTAACAGGCTGATTTGGAGGAAAATTGTAGATAAGAAGTTAGTAATGATGTAATTTTTTCATGTAGTACTGTCATATCCTGTACACCCCTTGAGGGTACATGGCAAGAATTTGATGATGATGATGATGAAGGGAAAAATAAATTGAGTAATGATTTGAGCGCTGCCTGTGTAGCATTAAAATGTATACACTATAAACCAACTATAAAGCCCTTCTATAAAGCAACTTTCTACCAGTACTCAGCAACAGAAAAGTCATTAAATGTAATGCAAGTTTGTAATTTTACTTTATTAAATTAATTGTATAATATGAATTCATAAATTTTATATCAATGTCCTATTAAATAAATAGCCTAATATGATATGTATAAGTCACCATTCTATGATTACATAGTTAAATTTATAAGGCATGTATGCAAGTGGCACATCAACAATGTCAATATTTAAAAAAAAAAGATGTTTCACACACCTGGGTAAAAAGGTTCGCCATCACTGATCTATACTGATGGTTGTGCTGCTGTGTTTCCTGAAATTATATCCACTCAAATTCCCTTTGAATGCTGTAATTATATGGCTGAACTGAATGTCATTCAGCATGCATTCAAACACAGAGAAAACTGTTACCCAAAATTTATGATTTATACAGACTTGCCAGGCTCTTTACAAGCCATCTCCTCTCTCCTGTATATATATCTACATCCAGTGCTTTATAATGTTCAGTTGTACTGGATTCACAACAACAGAATTAAGGAAAATGAGACAGTAGATGCAACAGCTAAGTCAGCTCATGCATTTTTCATGAACCATTTGTCAATTAATAAGACACTTAAAAGAAAAGTTAATTAATCAATGGTTGTCACTGTGACAGGAAGCACTGACTGTGTGAGATTAAGCCTGTATTAAGCATTCAGTCTTGTCAACACAACAACAAAAGACAGAAATTCTGCACATAGGTCAGGGTCATCTTACACACTAACTATCAGGGGGGGGCTGATGACCCATCCATGGAAAAATAACGTGGCACCTGTCTTACCATCTGTTGATTAAGCACTGGCTGGCACTTCACTCGAGAAAAAAACAAAATTTTTAATAACATGGGCCACATATATCCAGACAGATCTTGTCAGACTAAAGACAAAATGCATGTAGTTTTTAACTTTATAAAAATAATTAATTTATACAAATAGATTTAATCATAAATGTAAATTATATATATGTATGGCATTCATTAAGTTTTCAAAATTTCTTTATTCTTACATAACATGTTATTTACTTATTTAAGCTATTTATTTTTTATTACCATCATAAGAATGGCCTTTGATGCTCTCATGCCAATTAGACAACCAATTGAACCAACCATACTAGCTTTCTTATTCTGTTGTTTACTTCCATATTTAATTTGCCATCTTCCCTAAAAATTACGTCTAAATAACTGAAATACATTGAGTGTGCAGCAGATGATTTCCACGTTCATGTCTATTTGCATATTTTTGTGTTTATATTGCAGATTTTCATGCCAAACATATTACAGGCAGTTAATAGATTTAGTTCAGGAATGTTAAAGATTTGTGAATTTATTTAGCAGTATACAAAATTATCTGCATAAAGTAAAGAACTGAGATTAACATGTCAAATTTTGGTATCAGATTTAATGGTACTTTCCTTAATAATGTGATTATCCATATAAATAAAAAATACCAGCGGAGATAGTGTCTATCTTTATGTTACACCTGATTTTACATCAAACCAACTTCATCTATACCTCATTCAAATTTTAACTGCCAACTTGTAACCAAATAGAGACTACGTATTCTTCTGTTATAATGATCCTTTTACATCATATAATTTTAATATTTTGAAAAGTTTTATTTTTCTTGGCATCATGTCATCACTTTAAAAAAAAAGTCAGAAATACAGATTCCTGTTATATACCTATGATTTCTTGCTAACTATTTGTGTTAAAAGTTAAAATCTGATCTAATAACTCCTATTTGGGCCTGAAACCAGATTGTTCTTCAAGTTTCCCAAGCCTTTTCTCAAATATGCTTGCATAGATTTTGTTGCTAGTCACATTCCTTCATAACCTCACTCTCCTCCCTTTTTTAGATGGATACAATACGCAAGCGTATTGTACCCATTCAAAACTTAAATGGTGTTCACTTCTTACTTCAAATCTTCTGTATATCCTGAACCAGTATGAAAAACCTCACTATTAATAATAACAGTATGAAAAACGTTTCTTATTTCTCATTACTAAATAGTTCCATGTAATGGAACATAAATTCAGAAGATTCAACCATTATTATTGGCTTTGTTTTTTAATCAAAAATTTCCAAATCATTCCTATACATCTAGTATTCATTTCCTACTGTTACATAGATCTCCAAGAACCAGGTTTTCTTTATCAGCTGACATCTCTAATGGCAAAAATCTCCTCCATGAGGGTGGTCTGAAAAGTTCTCGGCCTAACAATGGAAAAACGAATTTATAATTTCAAAATTATTTTTATTTTTCAACATAATCTCCCTTAAGAAAGACATTTATTCCAGCGATGCTCTAGCACCATTATTCTGTCCCTGTGGTTCTCAGTAAGATCTGCAAAATACCCCTTTACAGCTGCAATAACCTCTTGATTTGAACAAAAACACTGACCAGCGAGGAAGGGTTTTAGTTTTGGGAAGAGACAGAAGTCAGAGGGAGCTAAATCTGGGAATAGGGTGGATGTTCCAACAATTTGTAATGCAGATCCCTTAATTTTCCCATTGCCAAAACACCTTTGTGGGCAGGTGCATTGTCCTAATGGAAGGTGATTTTTTTTCTTCTGCAAACTGGGTCTTTTCTCACGAAATGTTTCATCTAGTCTGGTTAAAAGATCAAAATAACATTCCCCAGTTATTGTTTTACCCTTTTCAAGATAATTAATAAACAAAATGCCTTTAGGATCCCAAAACTCTGATGCCATGACCTACCTGGCTGATGGAACCGACTTTGTCTTCTTTGTCTTCCACTGAACAACTGGCTTCTGTCCACTGTTTTGACTGCAGTTTGGATTCTGGTGTGTAATAGTCAATCCAAGTCTCATCCATAATAATAAATTGATGCACAAAATCAGCTTTATTCTTGTTAAAACGCTTTAAGCACTGTTCAAAGATTTTCATGCGAGTGAGCTTTTGATCTGCTGTGAGCAAGCACAGCACCCATCTTGCGCAAGCTTTTTCATTTGCAATTCTTCATGCAAAATATATGCTACACGTTCTTTTGAAATGCCTACAGTCTCAGCAATTTTACGCACTTTGACTCACTGGTCATCCAATACCATATCATGCATTTGATCAATGAAGTACATCCAAAAAGTGTAACAACACCAGAAATCATTGATCAAGTGCATGATATGGTATTGGATGCCCAGCGAGTCAAAGTGCGTGAAATTGCTGAGACCATAGGCATTTCAAAAGAACGTGTAGGATATATTTTGCATGGAGAATTGCAAATGAAAAAGCTTTACGCAAGATGGGTGCTGTGCTTGCTCACAGCAGATCAAAAACTCACTCGCATGAAAATCTTTGAACAGTGCTTGGAACATTTTAACAAGAATAAAGCTGATTTTTTGCATCAATTTGTGCATCGAAAACAAAGAAGAGTGCCCATAAACTTTTATGAACTTCTTTTGGCATTACACCTTCTTTTACAAAGAATTTTATAACTGCACTATACTCAATTTTATTCATTTCAAATGATACAGACAATGCTTCTGCTTCAGGCAGCTGTATAAAACAAACTACTTGATAGAATGACTTGCAATTTCACATGGATGCTTATAACAGTTGCACTAACTTAGAAAAAAAATTCCTGCTGATAGTGTTTCCATCTATGGTCAAAGCCAAGAACTTTTCAGACCACCCTCATATTTCTTACTTAGTAGAACCTGCTACAGATCTCTAGGCAAAAATTCCATTACCAAATTTCCCATTTTGAAAACTGTCCATATCATTATTTGAACCTGCCTGCCATTTAAGATGTTTATCTTTGTGTTTATTATTCAATGCTATAGCTACTCTTTGCTTTCCCTGATCACTATTGCCAGATTATAACATCATATTAGTTATTATTTAGCAGAATCTGACCTGTTTTATTCTTTGTTTTAGCAATGCTAATAATATCAATATGATGTTCATGATTTATTTCTAATGGTATTAACAACACCAAATGAACTATTTTCTAAAAAATTCATCATATCATCACCTTCCTGATATATTATTACGTACAACTCCAAGGAGTCCTTAGAGCGACCCTAAATCAAAGGAGACCCTAAACATCCCATCAAGAACTATTCAGCATTCACACAGTATTTATCATAGTTTGATTTGAATTCATTCACAGTCATGGCACCCACAACAGACTCTGGCAGCTTATTCCACACACTCACCACTCTCCAAGTAAAAAACCTAGTTCTAACACCCTTGCTAACTACACTTTTGCTCAGTTTCCATGGATGTCCCTTAGTTCTACCACCACCAGACCTATTCTGAAAAATTTACTCTGAATTAATCTTGTAAAAATCCCTCAGTAATTTGAATGAGTGAATCATATCGCCCCTTTTCCACCTATCAACCAATTTCTGTAAACCAAAAATCTTCAACCTGTTCCTGTAAGGCTCATTCCACAGAGCAGCTACCATTTTGGTCACTCACCTCTGGATCCTCTCTACTACGTAGTCAAGAAGAAACCCTGGTGGCCAGATCTGAGCACTGTAGTCAAGATGGAGTCTTATCAAGGCTTGATAAAAAGGAAAAATGAGCTGCTTTTCAAAGTATTCTTCAGTAACCAAGTGATTTGATGAGCTGATTTAGTCACTTCTGCCGTATCCACCAACACTCCCGAATCTCTGGCTTCATCAACTTCCTGGAGTACAGTTCCACCAATGCAGTATACTGCTGCTAATCTTCTCACCCCAAAATGCATAACATTACACTTTGCTACATTAAACTGACATCCATTCTCCTTAGCCCAGTCTGCCAATCTATCTAAATCATCCTTAAAAATTTTGACATCATATGTATTCACTATTGCTCTAACTTTGCATCATCGGCAAATAAATGAACAGTTCCTCTCAGATCCGTTCCTATATCATTAATGAAACAAATTAAATAGTAGTGGTCAAAGAAAAGAATCCTGAGGCAAACCACTAGTCACAGGCCTTCTTTTGGACTCTACCCTGAATAAACTACTCTCTGATATCTCTACATCAACCCCCCCCCCCTCCTATCCACTCACTAACCCTATATCCATCCCCATGTGTTGCAGTTTACTGATTAGAATTCTATGTGGTATCCTGTCAAAGGCCTCAGTAAAGTCCAGCAGTATCACTATAAACCCATTACCCTTATCCAATTCAGCCATCACTGTATTATAAAACATGAGCAAGTTACTGATCCTTCACAAAATTATACTACCCCCCCCACATACAGTATCCCATTTCCATCTACTCATTCCTGTATTTTGCTCTTGACAACGACTCCTGATACTGCTGGTATCAGGAGTCGTTGTCTTGCAATCTTGGAATCTCCTTTATGCAATGGAGCTATTTTCCCCTCTTTCCACCCCCTCAGGACTAACCCAGAGCTGAGATCCTGGTTGGCCGAGTGGTTAGCATGTCCGCTCTCCAGTCAAGAGGCTGCGGGTTAGAATCCCGCCGTGGGCATGGATGTTTGTGATTGTCTTTGGAAATACTAGTGTTCAGCAGTCGATGGTGTTGGTGGGTTGTGAGTGGTGGAAGCAGAGTTGTAGAGTAGATGCCCTCCCTCGATGAGTCTTTGGACTCCCCCGGAAGTGACAAATAATAACAATAATAATAATTAAACAATATGGTCAAGAGCACTGACAATTCCTTTGCTGCTTCATGTAAGACTCGAGCTGGTATACAATCCAAGCTGACATATGTATTCACATTAAGGTTCTGTAAGGGGTGATTCAGATTACTATGACAGCACTACATGATTAAGTTTACATTATTATTAACCACCTAACTGCCCATTATGGATCGAATATGCATCGTCATACGCTTCGTATCCATCATATATTTCAATGTAATATCAATGTAATATCAATGGTATGCACTTCGCATCCATGATAACCTTGACGTCCATAGACATCTTGGCAGGTAGCGTGGTTAATCTCCTATCCACAATTTTCCTCCAAACTAGTCTATTACTTGTAAGTACTCCTATACTGTCATATATAACATTTCGTTCTTCTAAGGCAGTTCTAACGTCAATCCACCTAGACCTAGTCTTCCTCTAGTTCTTTTTTCCTGCCATTTTGGCAACAAACACCTGTTCTTGTTGTTTATTATTTTAACGGTATAATAGAACACAGAAACTAAGTAAATAATTAATTTATTAACTAGATGCTGATATTTCGCTGGTATTATAACCAGCATCTTCAGAGCACAAAAACACTGTTTGTCACAATACGCGAGACTAAAACAACATGGTGTACTTCAATACTTTTGAAGTACACAAAACCTAAACGTTGGTACTCATTGTACGATAGGTTTACAACTTTTAACTAGTTAGTCTAATATATAAAACACACACACATACACACATATATATCCATCCAATCCAAACAGAAACAAACATGACTAATTAATAAGGATTCCAGGAATATTCTCACCATGTGTAACAAGCAAGTAAATTTTATGCACTCCCATTCATGCTCAAAATGACTATTATGGATTGTATTACTTGCTGACAGGTAGGTTTTATTAAGTATCTACAGAATGCTGGATTAGCCAAGATTTTGTTAAACAGCTTTCAGTTGTATTTCTGGATTCCTGTTTAAAATGGCATATGTCAATGTTATAATCACTACGATTGATGTAAATATCAAAAAAATACAAAAGCAGTCAGAACATATTTAATTATTCAGATAACAACAGTGAATAAAGTCAAATTTTCCAACCCTGCTGAAAATCAGTACGTCCACACCCACGGATCAACAGTGCATCTCCTGTAAAAGCTCTCTTCTGCTCATGTAAAACATATGTCACACAACCTAAATTTGAAAGAAAAAAAAAGTAATAATAATCATTTCAACTGAATTTGAAAATTAAAATTAATAAATTCAATTTTAATCCAGTTAAATCTCATTTTAATGGAAACCAATAAACTCAACTGCAAATATAAACAAGAAATTTAATCCATTTAAGTGAAAAGGCAAATTGGCATCATTTTGCTATGAAAACTTCTGTTAAAAACTATTGAAGTATATATTGAAATATATTGAAACTACGGAAGGATAACTTTAACAAGTGCTGACAAAAGTAGACAAAATAGTATATCATTCAAGTGAGGTGATGTGGCAGGGATTGATGTGAGAATACAGGTGAATGAATTGGAGACTCTCAGAATATTGCAAAATCTCAATGTAAATGTGGAATTAGATGAGATATCAGCTTACATTTTACAAGAATAAGTAAGCCATTTAATTAAGCCTCAGCTTTGGTAGAGTCCTAAGGGAGTGGAAAGAGGACAAGATAATTCCTTTGCATAGGGACGACTCTAAGACTGCAGTTACAAATGATAGACCAATCAGTATCTCAGGAGTGGTAGCAAAAGTACCAGAAAAGATGGTTAAAGAGAGACTTCAGGAATGGGTGGATGAGAATATATATTTTATAAGGGACAGCATGGCTTTGTGAAGGGTCAGTCAAGCCTTAGTAATATACTAATTTTTTTTTATAATAAAGTGACATCAGAGTTAGATAAAGGGAATGGCTACACAATGATACCACTGGATTTTGCAAAGACATTTGACAGAATACCACATGGAACTCTGTTATGCAAATTAGAACAAATGGGGATAGTGGATGATGGACAGATACCAAAAAGTAGTATATCGAGGAGCAGAATTCAGGAGAAAGCAAGTGATTAGTGGTCTACTGCAAGGTCTTTGTGCTAGGACCTCTAATGTTTATTTGTACATAAATGATACAGGAAATATTCAGACTATTTTGTCTACTATTGTTTGCTGATGGTGTAAAATTAAAGATAATAGTTAAGGTGTTGAGAGCTTGCAGGATAATTTAAAAAGAGGTGGTTGGTATGGGTAAAAGATAATGAATTTCAGTTTAATGTGGAAAAATATATAGTTATGAATTTTGGGATAAACAGGATGTATACCACATAGCTTATCAATGAAATAGATAAGACTAGAGATTTGGAGGGGGGGGGAGTGGTATAGAAGGAAGTTTTCTTATGGGTATGAGGAAGGGGTGGAGAGGATCCAGAAGCAAAATTATACATAACTTTTGCAATGAATTTCAGCACTCAACTTGAGAGGACAGAACAAAGTCATCTCGGGAGAGGGCGCTCGTGAGTCAAATTTGGCGGACATGTGTAAGAAGAGCTCCGAATTGAGATAAGTCATTCTTGGAATAATGAAATATATATGAGAATTTGTTTGAGTAAGAGCTGCTGTAAAAGTTGTGTGCTACCATTATTATTAGAGTGGGAGATTTTGTTTTGCCTAAACTTAATTACAAATAACTTATTATTATACCTTAGAGTAGTAACTGGCAGAGGAAACATGACGGCGGCTTTGTCATTCCATGACTTTAACTTAGACTTCAGTCATTTCGTTAAGTGTGAGGTGTGCTATATGTATTCTTTTGATTACATAAATGATTTGTCAATGTTTAGGGCAGATGGAAGGAGGGTGTGCACGAAGTGTGACCTGAACGAAGAATTGATGAATGCTAACATAAAATTAATGACAGAAAGTGTTAGTAGTGAGAATGTTGTGGAGAAAATGAGTGCACATTCGAAAGAGAAGGATGGTGTGAAAGAGAGGTGAAAAAATGTTAAAATATCAGTAAAAAAGAAAACGAGTGATCTGAAAGCCGTTACAGATGTTAAAAAGGATGAAAGTGAGGCAAGAGTGGTGGAAGGAAACGAAATTGAGAGAACAAACGAATGAAACCGGAAATGGCATGATGGGGGAATTGAAAGAATGAATGATAGCGAAAGTTGGACCAAAAGTACAGAAACACAGAAGGATGAATGAGAGTGAAAGTGAGAAGAGGGGGTCGAGAGTTAGAAAATTAGAAAGACTGAATGATAGAGAGAATGTGACGCGAGATTCGGAAGTTAAATTGGATTGGATGAGGCAAGAGATGAAATGGATGCGGAATGAAATTAGAAAATTCGGGTAAAAACTATTAAAACAAATCATGATGGCATGAAAGAGTTAACAAAAGATGAGCGAGTGGCATTGTATGGCGACTCCATTATTAAAGGTATGCTGGATGATAGGATGCACAAGGTATGTTTTCCAGGTGGTATAATGAGTAGAGTGATTGAGGCATTGGATATGAGGAGGGAGCAAGCAAGGAGTTGATGGTTTTGATAGGTAAGAATGATTTCACAGAGCACAAAGAGCGTGTCAGAATGGATATCAGGAGGTTGCTTAGAAGGATAAAAGAGAATAGTGTGACAGAAAGGGTAGTGAGCATGTTGCCTAAATATGACTGTGGTGAGATGAGGTGGACAGCAAGGATTATGAATGATATGCTAGCTGAAATGTGGGAGGAGATGGGAGTACAGTTTGTTAATGTGTGGAATGAGTTTGAAGGATGAAGTGAACTGTATGGGAGCGATGGACTGCATTTAAGTGGTTATGGTGTGAGTCGCTTGGAGAGACTACTGCTGGAAGGTAGAGAAGTGAGTAGAGAGAATGAATTAGATCAAGCGGGAAGTGATGTGGAAGAGCAGGAGAGTAAGACAGGAGAGATTGAAGTGGTTGTGAATGGGGAAGTGAGTGGTATGAGTATAGAAAATGTGAGAATGGGTATGCAAGGGAAACGGGGAGGTTCAGGGTGGACAGGGGTACACAGCATGAGAAAGGTGGATGCTCCAAGAGGTGAGAGCATGTGTAGACATGAAAGGAATGGGATGACCTGGGATCAAGAGGAAACAGTTGGAATTGAAAAGAGTTCTAAAATGAATAAGCAGAAAGGGAAATGGCCCCAGTCAAGCATGGAGAGATCACATTGAGTGAGTGGTATCAGTGGAACTAGCTGTAGATCCAGAAATGAGCTGTTGTGTTTGTATACAAATGCTAGAAGTATAAGAAACAAGGCAGATGAAATGGTTGCACTGATTGCGTCTATTCACCGAAAGATTGTCAGAATAAGTGAGACGTGGTTGGAAGAGGACAACATCCTGACAGGAATCGAGATGGAAGGGTATGATGTGTTTCATGAGAATAGAAAGGGTAAAAAGGGATGGGGAGTGCTATTAATGACAGAGAAAGAGTTATGTCCATACAAAGTAGAGATGCAAGAGGGAAATAGTGCCAGTGATTTTGAGGCAGTGGTGTGAGATAGAGGTGAATGGAGTGAAATACTTCGTTGGATGTTGTTATAGACCAGGTAATGTGGATGGTGGTGATAATGAAATGTATAATCAAATTAGCCAAGGAAATAAGAAAAGGGTGATCATTATTGGTGATTTTAATTACGGCAATATAGACTGGAATTATGAGATAGCAACTGGAAGTAAAGAAAATGAGTTTCTTGAGTTTTTGAGGGATAACTACCTCAGACAGTATGTAACAGAGGGCACACGAGGAGTGAGGGTCTTGGATTTGGACGTCTCATCAGAGAATGTAAATATAAATGAGGTGCCAAATAACATATACCTAGGTGGCAACCACCCAGGTATATGTGATTACCCGGGTGGTTGCTAGGTAATCACTTCATGAGTGAGGACCTCTGTGAGAAAAGGGTATATGTGGAACTACAAGGGGGGGGGGGATTATGAAGAGCTCAGGAGACAGCTTGCAGGTGTAGCATGGAATGAGGAGTTAGCTGGAAAAGAGATCAATGCAGCTTGGGGGATTTTCAAAAACTATCTAGTAGATGCAATGTCTAAATGTATTCCAAGGGTGAGAAGGTTAAATAAGGTAGGTGTGAGATGAATGAATAAAGAGATTAAGCATGCAATATAGAGAAAGAGGGCATTGTGGAGGCAGCATAAGAGAAGTGGAAATAACCAATTCCATGAGGTTTACAAAGACCAGGCAAGGAGGGTGACTTGGTTGGTGAGGGTAGCAAAAGTGAGGTATGAACAGCAGTTAGCTAATGAAGCCAAAAATAATCCTAAGGAGTTCTTTCGATATGTAGGATTATTTTTGACTTCATTGTGGAACTTGATAGTATATCACCACTTATCCTGAAGGAATGTGCCAGGGAGTTGATACCTGCCTTGACATATTTTTTTAATAAGAGTCTTGAACTCAGTCAAGTTCCTAAGGAGTGGAAGGAGGGCAAGATTGTGCCACTTCATAAAGAAGGTGATTGAACTCAAGCATCAAACTATAGGCCTATCTATGTGTCAGGTGTTGGGGTTAGGTTGTTGGAGAAGCTTGTGAGAACTAGGATCCAGAGTTGGGTTGACAACGGTATTATCTTTGATGGACAGCATGGATTTGCTGTCCATCAGATAGGGAGGTCATGTTTTAGTAATCTGCTTACTTATTACAATAAAGTGATTGCTTCCTTGGACAGAGGAGAAGGATACACAGTAATATACTTGGATTTCGCAAAGGCTTTTGATAGAGTACCTCATGATAAGTTGACAGTCTAGGGCAGATAGGGTTGGATATTAGACAAGTGCATTGGATTGGAGACTGGCTATCTGATAGGTATCAACAAGTTGTGTATGGGGGAGCGATATCCAGGAAAAGGAAAGTCACTAGTGGGGTGCTTCAGGGGTCTGTTTTAGGGCCATTACTGTTTAACTTGTATATTAATGATATTGCTGAAGATTTTGATGGAGACATTTAGTTGTTTGCAGATGATGCAAAGTTGGGACGAACCATGAAGAGTAGTGAAGATGTTGTGGCCTTACAAGAAGATTTGAATAAATTGAGTGATCGGGCACGGAAATGAGCATGTGAGTTCAATGTTGCAAAATTTAAGGATTTAAAATTTGGAAACAAAGATGGGATGCAGAATTTATGCTTGGTGAGGATATATTGTTGGAGGTGGAGGAAATAAGGGATCTGGAGGTGATAATGGATAAGGATCTGAAATTTAGGGGATACATAGTCAAAATGGTGAAGACAACACAAAGGCTTCTGGGAATGATGCGGAGGACACTGACGTGTAGAAGTAGGGAGATTCTTGTTCCATTGTATAAGGCTTTGATTAAGGCACACATGGAGTATTGTGCCCAGATTTGGTCACCTGGTTTTCAGAAGGATGAAGAGATGTTGGAAAGGGTCCAAAGGCAACTGACTAAGGTAGTTTCTGACCTCTGGAATGTCACGTATGAGGAAAGATTGAGAAGATGTAATTTGCTGAGTCTGGTAGACAGGAGGAAGAGGGGAGATATGATAGAGACCTACAAGTTGGTAAGGGATTGTTATAGGATCAATGCTGGAGAAGTTCTATATAAAATAGTGGGAGATAAGGGGAGAACCAGAGGTCATCCCTGGAAACTGTATAAAGAGGGTATGAGTAGGGGAGTGAGAGGCAGGTTTTTTTCATGCAGAGTTGTGAATGATTGGAATGCCTTGCCTGAGAGGCAAGGAGTTTGAGTGTGTTTAAGACATGGTATGATGAGCTGTGTGTGATAAAAGGACCTCCCAGATGAGACTTTGACTACATGAGGTTTTGGGGTAATAATAATAATAATAATCTCTGCAAGTAGAGTAAGAGTGATTAGTAAGGGTGTAAGGACTATATTTATTACTTGGAGAGTGGTGAATGAATGGTTGCCAGAGTCAGTTTCAAGTGCATTGTCTGTTGATAGATTCAAATTGAAGTATGATATACTGTGTGGATAGTTTGGGTCACCTATGATAATTCTTTGGAATCCATGGAGGTGCCCATAAAATAATAATAATAAAACTGTAAAAAAAAAGTTCTGTAAGAAATAAGAGGTCCAGTTTATGTGTGTGTAAGCAGTAGTGCACATTTGTTTGTGACAAGGCCACAATGTTGGCAAAGTGGATGTTAAATTTTTTCTTAGATGGACTTTTGTTCTTTTTTTTCATTGAATATTTTATTCTGTTATTTTTCACTAAAAAAAACGCGTACTAACCACAGTGATAAGTTTTAATATGTAAATATTTCATCCCAAGTATCTTTGGGACACATCCTCAGTAGAGTAATTCAAACAATACTAGGAATAATATACAGTTAGGGTATATGATTACAATGGAATCTCAATATGCATGCAGTAACGTGTCATGAAAGTAAATTAAAATATAACTGAAATAAAATAAATAAATAAAAAAATAACATATATAAAGAGACTATTTTACACAATTTTGTATGACAATTTCCCATACTTTAGGAATAGTAAGAACGTCGTTGCGGTTTAAATTTGATCTGTGTAGTAGGGCTTCAGCACTTTCTTTATATAAACGTTCATGTTCATATTATTATTATTATTACTACTACGGGAGATTCCAATGAGTCCTTAGACTCATCGAGGGAGGCCCTAAATATCATGTCCACACAACTATTTGACATTCTCACAATATCTATCATACCTTGCCTTGAACTCATTCACTGTCATAGCACCCACAACAGACTCTGGCAGCTTATTCCACTCATTTACCACTCTAAAAGTAAAGAACCCAGCTCTAACACCCTTACTAACCACACTCTTGCCCAGCTTCCATAGATGTCCCCTAGTCCTCCTACCACTAGTCCTGATCTCAAAAATATCCTCTGAATTAATCCTATACAAACCCTTCAGCAATTTGAATGTCTCAATCATATCTCCTCTTTTCTGCCTATCAACCAATTTCTGCAACCCACAAATCTTCAACCTGTTCTCATAAGGTTCATTCCATAGACCTGCTATCATCTTGGCCACTCGCCTCTAGATCCTCTCAACCTCCTCCCCATCAAGAAGAAACCTAGGTGACCAAATCTGGGCACAGTAGTCGAGATGAGGTCTTATCAAGGCTCAGTACAGAGGAATAAAGATCTTTTATATAAAGATCTATGTAAAAGTTTCGACTTTTCCCAATGGATCCTATGGTTTGGGTTTTCAACTCTGTGTGAGAGAGACCAGATTTCTGCGGTTTGAAAAGATGAATGTAGTCTTGATGTTCCGAGATGTGTTTCTGAACAGATCTACCTGTCTGTCCAAAGTAAGACAAATTGCAGGAGCATGGGATCTCATAAATGCCAGGTAACATCAGAGCTGAGAGTTTGTCCTTAGGAGAAGGTAACAAGTTATAGATCTGGTTCATGGGTTTGTAAGTAGTGGAAAAATTGTATTGTTTCAAAAATTTTGAAAGACGTTCGGAGATGCCTTTGACATAAGGTATAGGAATCCTATGGGCTTCTTCTTGTCTAAGTTGATGCGTGGGGAAGTGACTGATGATTTTTTGAGTTGTTTTAAGACTACATCCATTTAGTATGGCTGTATTTTTGTTTATTTCTAGTTCTTGGTTTAGAAATTCTTCAGAGTAGTAGAATTTGTGTGCTCTGGTAACTAATGATTTAATGATGCCAAATTTCTGAGATGGATGATGAGCGGAAGAATTGTGAATGAAACGACCTGAAAATGTAGGCTTGCGATAGACGTGGTGATGGAACGTCTTCTTTTCTTTGAATGTGTAAATCCAGAAAGGAGAAACCCTGTGGAGATTCTTTTTCTAGCGTAAAGTTGATGCGTGGGTGAAGAAGATTTATTTTATCTAGAAACAGGTGTAATTCATGTTCGGGGATGATCCCAGACTGCAAAGATGTCGTTGACATATCGTAGCCAAATTTTTGGTTTGGGTTCAAAAGTGAAAATTATTTCTTCCAGGTGTTCTAGAAACAGGCTTGCTAAGTTTGGTGATCAAGGAGACCCCACTGCTGTTCCTTCTTGCTTGTAAATTTTACCTTTCCAAGTGAAGTAACAGGATGTAATAACAAATTTGAATAATTCAACTATATCAGATGGAAATTTTTGAGTTAATATTTCTACTGTAATAACTAGAAATAATCAAAAATACAGCCATACTAAATGGATATAATCTTAAAACAACTCAAAAAAATCATCAGTCACTTCCCCACAAGCCCACTGGATTCCCATACCTTATGTCAAAGGCATGTCTTTCAAAATTATGAAGAAAAACAATTTTGCCACTACTTATAAACCCATCAACCAGATCTATAACTTGTTACCTTCTCCTAAGGACAAACTATCACCTCTGATGTTACCTGACATTTATGAGATCCAATGCTCTGCAATTTATCTGACTTTGGACAGACAGAAAGATCTGTTCAGAAATGCATCTCAGAACATCAAGACCACATTCGTCTTTTCAAACCACAGAAATCTGGTCTCTCTTAACACGGAGTTGAAAACTCAAACCATAGGATCCATTGGAAAAAGTCGAAGCTTTAACATAGATCTTTATATAAACATGAACGTTTATATAAAGAAAGTGCTGAAGCCCTACTACACAGATCAAATTTAAACCGCAATGCCGTTCTTACTATTCTTAAAGTATGGGAAATTGTCATACAACATTGTGTAAAATAGTCTCTTTATTTGTGTTCTTTTTTTAATTTTTTTTTCCAGTTATATTTTAATTTACTTCTATAACACGTTACTGCACGCATATTGAGATTCCATTATAATCATGCGCCTTATATTCCATTATTCAAACAATACTATTGCTAGTATTGTTTGAATCACTGTACTGAATTAGTTCAAACTAATAATAAGATTTTCAGTATCATCATGAGAGGTTCAGTTATTGGCTGGTGTATTAGGCCTCCAAAGCATTGTTGAAACAATTGTCATAATTTGGTTAGATGGCTGTTTACATGAGACTGTTATACCAAGTGTTATTTATTTTTTTGGAATAGTACTCAATGTTACTGTTTACCAGCACCTTTCTTAAATATAATTCTCATCCTTTTATAAATTTATAAAATTTATATGGATGTGGTATATTTAAAAAATTATAATATTCAGCAATTTTTTTTACACTTTTATCTATTTACTTAATTTATTGTTCTTATTCCAAAAGCCCCCATGGAGCTTGCGACTTGCAGGCACGGGCATGGCGAACCCGGGGTCCCAGAGCTAAGTATGATCTATTTCAAAGCTTTTGGTCATACTTTTCTCTAACTCTTCCACTTCCTGTTTCTACCCTCATACTAACATTCTTCTTAATGAGGATTCTTTACTTAAAACTTTCTGTCTGTCTCTTTTCTTGCTTACTAACCCCAGGAGGAGGTCCTCCATTCTCCTGAAGCTATTAGAGTACTCGAGGGCTAGGGGTGTTTCCTCCTCTTTCAACTAACCACTAATAGTTATAGTAGTAGGCAGCAGCGCTACTTGTATTAACCTCCTGTAGCATACATGATATAATATACTGTGATGTGGAAGGCAAGGGGAAACCACCACATTACATTCCCAAGTAAAAGCAGCAATGGAAGTTAAAAATGAAGTCAAGATTGGCGACGGAGCCTTCACTGAAGGAGTCATGCCCAGCAGGAGAAGTAACCAGGCTTCTCAGGCCGACAGCCAACAAAATCCTGGTACTTATTCAAAAATGAAGACAAGAAATAAGCTGAATATTGGAATATGGAATGCACAGCGATGAAGAAATAGAAGAAATTTATGAACAAATAGAAGAAATCTGGAGCAGCTTTAAAAACAGAGACAATGCAATAATAATGGGAGATTGGAATGCTATAGTGGGAAAAGATAGCATTGATAATGTTTCAGGAAGATTTGGTCTTGGACGTAGGAATGAAAGAGGAAAGCAATTAATAAAATTTTGTACACAAAAACTGTTAGTAATAGCAAATACACTATTTATAGTTCCAAAAAGAATAAGATTCACTTGGATAGCTTCTGGGGAGTCAAATAGATTATATATTGGTCAAGAAAAGATACAGAAACCAAATAAAAAATTGCAAAAGCTATCCAGGTTTCGACATTAGAAGTGACCGTAACCTTGTCTTAATAAAAACAGAACTGAAACATAGGAAACAAATCCAAAGATACAAACCAATAAGATGGAACATTGAAAAATTAATGAGTAAAAAAGTAAAGAGAGGCAACTGATCATAACATTCCAGAAAACATAAATAGTCACAATAATATTGAAAACCAATGGAATATGATTAAAGAGTTAATTACAAATTCATCAAATCAATTATTGAAAAATGCAGAAAAAAAAAGAAGAAAACATTGGATAACAGATGAAATACTTGGCCTTATGGATGAAAGAAGAAAATATAAAAATGCTGTTAAAGAAGATGTGGCCAAATACAAATATCTTAAAAATCAAATTACAAGAAAATGTAGACAAGCCAAAAAAGAATACCTAGAAGAAGAGTGTAATAACATAGATGAATTATTTAAAAAAGAAAACATAGAGAAAGCCTATAAAGAAATTAACAAACTGACTTTCAAATTTAATAAGAACAGCAAAAACAATGCCATCAAAAATGAAAATGGAAAATCACTAATAGAATCTGAGGATATATTAATGGAATGGAAGAATTATGTTGAAAATCTCCATAATGGCGACGCACTTGATGTTGATATCAGCATAGAAAATCAAAATGAAGATAATCTAGGACCCCCAATAATGCAAGAAGAATTTGATAAAGCACTTTCCAAAATGAGTAAGGGAAAAAGTCTAGGTGTAGACAATATTCCAATAGAACTGCTACAAAATCTAGGTGATGACACAAAAATCTTACTCTATCAATTAATAGCCCAAATCTATGATAGAGGAGAAATACCAAAGGAGTTTATGAAATCAACCATAATACCAAAAAAGAATAATGCAAACAAATGCAGCCAATTTAGAACAATAATCCCAATAAGCTTTAATCCCACATGTTAGCAAAATTCTGTTAAAAATTATTCAAAATAGAATTTATTCAAAAATAGATTGTCTATTGGATGAAGACCAATTTGGATTCAGAAAGAATAAAGGAACAAGAGAGGCAATACTCTGTTTAAGAACAATAATAGAGAGAAGATAAGACCCTAGTCAAAATACTTACATTTGCTTCCTTGATTTAGAGAAAGCGTTTGATAAAGTAAACCAGCAAATACTCCTAAATTGTCTAACTAATATCGGCATAGATTTAAGGGATAGGAAAATAATTTATCAAATTCACAAAAATCAAAATGGACGGATTAAAATCAACGATAAGGAGAAAATAATAAATATAAGGAGTGGAGTAAGACAAGGATGTATACTTTCACCACTTTTATTTAATTTATATATTGAAAAGGTCACTCAGGAAACTAAAGATAAAATAAATAGTGGCATAAAGATAAATGGTGAGCGAGTCATGTGTATGAGATTTGCCGATGACATAGCCCTTGTAGCAGAAAACAGAAGAACGTTAAAAACAATGCTAGAATTACTAAATAATAACCTTGAAAAATATAAAATGAAAATCAACACAGATAAGATTAAAATCATTGTTACAGGCAAAATCCCTATCAATATAGAGCATATAGACATCAGCGGGAAACAAATAAAACAAGTGAAAAGCTTTAAATATTTAGGAAGCCTAATAACAGAAGATGGCAGAACAAGAGAAGACATAAGATCAAGAATAAACAATGCAAAAGCTCAATTCTCTAAGATGAAAAGCATTTTAACAGGAAATCTCAACCTACAATTGAAAAAAAAAATCAGTAAAGACATTGATATGGAGCATTGCACTGTATGGATGCGAAACATGGATTCTAGGCAGAGAAGATGTAAAAAGACTGGAGGCTTTTGAAATGTGGTGCTGGTGCTGCATGAACAAAATAAAATGGACAGAAAAAAAATCAAACAAATGAACAAGTCCTGAGAGAGAGATAAACGAAACAAGAACTCTGATTAAATCGATCAAAATTAGAAGGGATAGGTGGTTTGGACATATACTTCGACATGATGAACTTGTGAAAAGAATGACTGAAGGCAAAATAGAGGGAAAAAGAAGAAGAGGCAGACCAAGGAAAAGCTTTCTTGACCAAGTCAAAGACAGCACAGATTTGAGGAGTTACCAGGAGGTTAAGAAGAAAGCCAATGATAGAGCGGAATGGAGGAAATTGCTGCTGAGCTACCAGTCCCAAGACTGATGCAACTGATGATGATGATGATTCTAAATCATTATCAACTAGTAACAATATCAGTAAATAACCTTTTGGATTTCATTTTATATCCTTTTCAATTTAGATTTTTTTTGCTAGAAAAGAAAGAGTACTGCCCCCCCCTTTTTTTTTTACAACAAAAGCACTGATTACAGTATACCTAAGTATTGATTTGCAAATATCGTGATATATGAGTTATTTTAGTTAGATAGAATCACTTAGAAACAGTTTTGCTGCAGTAATGCAGAGTTTAGCAGTCTAAATAAACGTATATTATGTGTATGATTATGTGTATATTATAATATGATTTCAAGGCAGTAGCAGCTGCTATTGTTGCTGTTGTTAATGCATTAGTATTGACAGTGTAGTACAAGTGGTGCAGGGCACATCATACTTGGGTTCTGTATAATTAACATCTGCATTTTGGTGTCAATTATAATTGAATTTTGGTAGAAGTAAGTTATTTCGTTTAAGTCTTATGCTTTGGAGAGAATGGTGTTGATGTCTGTGTGGATTGCCATGTTAATAGCATCCTTGACTTTGGTCTGTAGTTCTGTGTCATTTCTTTTGCCCTGTTTATAAATATCGGTGTAATTATTGCAAGTTTTAGCTGTTGTGGAATAATACAAGCATCAAATATCATGTTCAAAAGTCTCAGAAGTACAGAATTTATTTGCTCAAAATGTGTTAAAAGGTCTCAAAGTCTTATTTGTTCAGTCCTGAAGTAGTCTTTAGTTTTAGCTGAGAGAGAAAGCATCCTTCAGTTCCAGTTTGGTTACAAGTAGAAAATACATGGTCTGCTGTTGTCTTTGTGTTGGTAATTTTATGTTGTTGATCAATGGGAGGTGATTTTTTTAGTTGTGTGATAATGTCTGTGAACTTATAACTAAATAAGTCTGCTCGTTAGTCTTCGCTCACATCGTGATTTTTTGGTGATGTTTTCTTTCTCATCATCATCGAATTCCTGTCATGTACCCTCAAGGGGTGTAAAGGATATGATAGTACTACATGAAAAATTTACATCATTACTAACTTCCTATCTACAATTTTCCTCCAAATCAGTCTATTACTTGTCAAGACTCCAACATTATCAGATCTTATATTTCTATCATCTAAGGCACTTTGTACCTTATCAATCCACCTATATCTTGCTCTTCCTCTGGGTCGTTTTCCTGCCAACCCAGCAGAGAACACTTGTTTTGCTAATCTTTCCTCTCCCATTCTATTTAAGTGACCATACCACCTGAGATTAGCTCAGCTAATGCATTCCTGGATGCTGACAATGACAAGTTCTTTCCTAATATCCTCGTTTTTAATATGATATTGCCATTGATGCCATCTGTTCATGCCTCTAATCTTTCTCAGGACTCTCATATCTGCTGTCTCTAGTCTTTGGTCAAGTGTTTTAATTCTGACCCAGCTCTCAGATCCATAAGTTAAAACTGGTTTGAACACTGTCTTGTATACAGCTAATTTGGTGTTCCGACTAATTTCTCTCTTATTCCATATGAATTTATTCAATTGATTTCCTACCATACCAGCTTTGTTGATTCTGTTGTCTATTTCCATATTTAATTTACCATCTTCACTAAAAAACATGCCTAAATAGCTGAAATGTTTTACCTGTTCCACAGATTCTCCATTCACAACACTGTTCACATTTTCGGAGATTCTGCTTATTTTCATTCTTTGTCTTGTTATTGTTGACCTTCATACCATATCTATTACAACAGTTATTCAATTTAGTCAGGGAATCTTGCAGACTTGTAGCAGATTTATTTAAAAGTATAACATCGTCCGCATAAAGCAAAGAGCTCATATTAACATCTCCAATTTTGATATCATGTTTAATACCACTTTCTTTCATAATGTGATCCATATAGATAATGAATAACAGAGGGGATAATGTACATCCTTGTCTCACACCAGATTTAACATAAAAATATCTTCCTGTACTTCCTTCAATTCTAACTGCTGACTTACAACTCAAATCAAGACTAAGTATTGCTTGATATAATTCCCCACTGACACCATATAACTGTAGCTTATTGAACAGCTTCTCTCTTGGCACCTTTTCCAGATCTACAAAATTTAAATACAGATCTTTGTTATATTCCCATGATTTCTCCACTATTTGTCGTAAAGTAATCCTGACAGCCTCTATTTGGCCTGAATCCAGCTTGTTCTCAACCGAGCTTTTCTTCCACAATTCTTCTCAACTGTTTCTCAAGTATACTTGCATAAATCTTACCAGGAACACTCAGCAGGGAAATACATCTGTAATTCTCTTATTCAGATTTATTTCCCTTTTTATATATGGGTACTATGAGAGCTCTACTCCAATCATCGGCAATTCGTCCCTTTTTCCAGGCCTTCTGAACTATGTAGTGCAGTCAAGCATTTCTGTTCAAATATCATCTACTCCTGCTGCCTTTCCACATTTCAAACCTTTGATAGCTTTTTCTACTTCAAGTATGGATATGTATTCCTAACTGTATGACTCTGTTGATGAGTGTTTTGTTACCACTGTGCTATCACTGCTTGTTTCATTTAGCAATTTTTCAAAGTAATTACTCCATACTTCAAGGATATCTTTTTCTACAGTTTTCATGTCACCTTTATCATCTCTAACTCCTTTTACAGCACTCTTTCCTCCATTTCTAAGTTTCTTCAACAACTTCCAGAATATCTTACCATCTTCTTGATATTTATTTTCTATGTTCTTGCCAAAGTCCTCCCATGACTTTTGTTTAGCTAGTTTTCCACAGTGTTTAGCTTTCTTGCATTTGTCTCTGTATTCTCTAAGAGCACAAGCCGACTTATTTGCCAGGGACTTTTGATATGCTTTCTTCTTTTCCTTCACTGCCTCTTTAACTTCCTGTGTCCACCATGGAGTTCTAATTTTTCTATCCTTGCAGACCACCTCACCACATGACTCTCTGGCAGAATCAATCATGGTTTTCTTCAATGCTTGCCACTGAATCTCCAAGGTTTGGTTCCTGTTCTCAAACTCTTTCATATTTTCTTCAATAATCTTTGTGTATTTTAGTCTACAGTTCACATCTGAGAGCTGCTCAACTTTTATTCACTTTAAAACTTTCTTACATGTTATTCATTTCAATATGAAATTCAATTTTATCCTACTCAAGACTAAATAGTGAACACTTCCAATTTCAAATCCTCTGTACACTCTGGTGTCCTACACCAGTGAGAAAACATCCAAATCAACAATCACATAGTCAACGAGGCTTTTCCTATTCTTTGTCTCTTCTCTCCATGTGAATTTGTGCACATTTTTATGTTGGAACATGGTGTTAGTAATAACCAGTCCATGTCCTGAGCAGAAATCCAACAGGTATTTGCCATTATTATTAGCATTGCTCTTTTCTCCAAATTTTTCCAAAATATTTTTGTATGTCTGACAATCATTTCCTACTGAGCTATTTAGATCCCCAACAAGGACCAACTTTTCCTTTTTCATTGTGTCAGTTGCTTTTTCTAAAGCATCAAAAAATTCCTCCCACAGAAGATTCTTAGTAGAATCTTCTGTGGGACCATAGGCACAAATAAGTCTCATTGTCCAGTTCCCCATTCTGATATTAGCCTACATCACTCTACTTGACCCTGCCTGCCATTCAAGAATATTAGCCTCGTATTTTGTGTTGAATACTATGGCTACTCCTTCTTTTCGTTAATTGTCATTTCCTGAATTTAACATTTTGTATTTATTGCTTAGAAAGATCACACCAGTTTTTGCCTTTTTTGTTTCAGTCATCCCTATTATGTCGATCTGGTACTTATCCAATTCCTCAGCCAGTACCGATCTTTAACTCTGGTGATGTCGAGTTGGGGTGTGCTTTCAGATTTGTTACGGTAGCTGACTTTTCACTGTTCACCCTGGTTCCCTGGCGAAAACAACGGGGGCCTGTTTAACCGGGTGACGCCCCAGCCAGCATGAAATTTTGTCATGTTGTACCATCATTTTGTATATTGGTTTAAGCCAATAAGAATACAATTTGGTTGGCTAAATCCCAAATTGCCAGCCCATCCTCATTCGTTCAGTATCCAGGTAGATACCCAACAGAGTGCACCACGAGAAAGTGAGGATTGGATATTACGTCAGAAGCCCTGGTCGGTTCTCCGCATTCCTTTAAAGGCTATGTGGAGGTCTCCTCTCAGTTATACAGCTTTGACCCTTAAGCACCCCTATTATCATTACCATTATTACCATTATCACTATTATTATTATTATCTGAAACCTCTTAATGTGAGTGTTGAATGTGAATCCAATAACTATCTACCTTTTTTTTTCTTTTTGTTTTTTGATACCTTAATTTTTGAAATTACTACAAGTCATGTTGAATTTTCAGTTTATCAGAAATCAACCTTTACTGGAAGATATATTCACTCATCCTCACATCATCCTTCATCACCGAAAATAAGTATTATCAAGAGTCTTGTAGAGAGAGCTCATAAAATCTGCTCTTTTGATTCCCTTTCGTTGGATGAATAAAACTGAAAGCAATCTCATGCATAATGGATACAATTAAACTACCAATCAAAAACTTATTGTTAATTATTATCCATCTACCAGACTACAATGAATACGAAAAAGAACTTCAATACCATACCTTAAAGCAGGGTTTCTCAAACTTTTTCTACAACGGAACACCTCACAAATCCTGAAATTTTCACGGAACTCCTTAGTTATTTTCTAATGTATTAATTAATAATTAATTGATAATTTAGCTGATTTTTATTATTAATTATTCATTAATTAAACATCAATTATTAATTTGTGCTGCTTTTCATTGACATATCCTATTCTGATCATCAAAAATTTATATTATAAATATTTACAAGTGAATGCAGACACTTTCTCCTGTGTGCTGGTAGTTTTTCCCCTCCTTTTATACATCGTGGAGATCTGTGTAGGCTTGAGGTGGATGACTCACTATTTGTTCCGTCACAAACACCTTTAATAATAGATTTCATAATACCAAAATTAAACAAAGTGTCTTGTCTCTTATTCATATTAGAATTTAAATCTGTATTCTTATTACTTTTAAAAAAATCACGGCACTCCAGTTTCAGAACAAGCACCAACACACTGCAATATGAACTTGCGAAGAAAGTATTCAGTATTAATAGATTTGAGAACTGATACAGGTGCTACCTTGATCTTCAATTTCACTGGAAAAATTTTCTTTATACTTCCTTGCTGATTGGTCCTTGACATTTGCAACACAGATGTTATTTTGTTCAGCTTTGAGAACACACTGCCCATTGTTGTAATTGGCTTGCAGGCAACTTTTATGATCAGTCGTAAACGCCACTATTCTCTTTCCCGATTGTTGAAAGATTTCAATGTGTGAAAATTAACGATAATTCATGAATATTTCTATATTTAAAAATATGCCGCTTGGTCACTGACATTTGCTACACAGATGTCATTTCCTTCAGTTTTGAGAACAGAGAATATGTCACGCATTGTTATAATCCGCTTGCGGGCAATTTTTATGACCGGTCATACACAGCGGTATTCTCTTTCCCAAATGTTGAAAGGTTTCAATGTGCGAAAATTAACGATACACTGATGTTATTAGGCGTTCTGGATCTGAGCTTTTCGACATATTCACGAACATTATTCTCCTCAGAATATTTCTACTATAAAATATTTATTCATGAAAAATGCTTAGAAAACTAAAATGACAAATTTCAGAACTTCTCGCAGAACACCTATTCATCTTCTGCGGAACACTAGTGTTCCGTGGAACACAGTTTGAGAAACCCTACCTTAAAAGAAACCTCAGAACAAATAGCATCGATTCTTCGATGTATATGTAAGGAATTTGATAATGATGATTTTCATTTTCAATAAATTTATTTTGAACATTATGTACCTATTTAAGTGTAGGAACATATCCATATTTCTGCTGTTGTATTTCTACCTCCAATAACAAAGTTTCTCACAACGAACTATAGTTTTGGAACATGTCTACTTAGTTAACTGAGATATTATATAGAAAAGGATGTTTTAAAGTACAGAGAATTCTCCCCCCCACCTGCTAATGCCTTTTATTCTTCATAAGGAATAAGGAGTTTAAAAAAATCAGAAAAGAAATTTATTAAATCATCATTTTTATTTATATAATTGTGATTCTATTTCAATGCTTTATATCAATTATCACTGATTTTGTTGCAATGGAAATCTAGTCAATGAGAAAATTAGGATATGCACACTTCATTTTATCTTATAGAGAACTCAGTCACACCATGAGGTAACCAGTTAATCACAATATGGCAACATAAAATAAATACAAAGCAGGTAATTAGTTTATTTCTTACCTAATGATGGAACATGCAGACGAAATAGAAAAACTGGCTGGAAAGAGATGGATAGTGGAAGCAGAAGACTGGGAAAAATTGGAAGATCATGGGGGAGGCATTCATTCAGCAGTGTATCAAAAATGGCAAGAAGGAACATGTAGAATTTGACCAGTAATAATGGATATTAAAACTTGAAAAACAAGTATTCATTTTCCCAAAATATTTCTTTATTTTGACTGTAACCTAAATGTTTTTTGTTTTCTGAGTTGCTGTCATGTTGTATGACATCACTGGCCCAGTCCATCCAACAGCACTTTGGAGTAGTCAGAATTAAGAAATAAATGTAATTATATGTGTTCATTTTAGAAATTATGGACTTTACAACCATTTATAGCACGGTTGTAAAGTCCATTTCTAAAATGAATGCTGATCACCGTGTAACACTAAAAGAAAGGATAATTATATGTGTGAACGCAAGGGTTTTATTTTATTGTCCCTCACCCCAACATTTGATATAATGGAGAGGAGAAATTGTTTGCTTTTTTTCTTTTCTTTTTTAACTGTAGTAAATGAAGACATATTATTAGCATCAGGAGAGAAAACGTGTAAAATGGTACCATTTATCCCCCCTCCTCCCATTATGAGAGCCTGTGTAGCTTAGTGGAAGTGGCATTTGCACTCCATAGCGCTTGATTGCTCAAAGCAAGACTTAGGTTGAAATCTAGTAGATGACTAGAGAAACATTTTCTAAGCCTTTCTTTAACCGGTTCCAAAGTTAGTCGATCTCTATCATGGGCATGTGGGCTTTTTTCTCCCAGAAACTCAAGTTTTTCATCCCGTAAACTCAAGAAAATCGACCATAGAACCCACACTATCTCAAACAATAAATATATACTGTTAGGATTAGGGACTGTGAAATGGTGGTACTTGTCAGCCATCTCTCTTCACCAAACACTTGATATTGTTAGTGATAATCTCGAGCAAGCTATTTCTAATTGGCCTCTGGTGGAAACTGAACTACTCCCTCAGTCTCCAAAAAGTTAGATAGGGCTAAAACAGACTTGCTCACTCCCTTGTAAGGGAATCAAAGGTGTTAGCAGGTTTTTTTTTTTCACTACGTTTTATTTAGAACAAGCCATTTATGTTTTATTTATTATACAAGACCATTTATTAATAAATAAATAATAATAATAAATGGTCTAGTATCATTTATAAAATATATGATTTTTTCCTTCAGAGATTGATAAATACAGTAATACATTAGTGAACATATTTTCTGCAATACAAGGTCAAAATTAGCCACTACATTAACAAAAGCTTATAAATTGACCAGATCCAGGAATAAATGTGACTATAATATATCAGGCGACCGTGGTCGCTTGATATATTATAGTCACATTTAAGTAAACATCTTAAGTAAAACTATTATTATTTAACATCTGATAAGTAAGACTAGTGAGCGAGCACAAAATTTTTCGAACCCTAATAATTGCTAATTTTAAATTCAATGAATCACTTTGCTATCCAGCTGAAACTAATATAAAATAAACATAGGTATTTTTTTCTGGGAAAACTCCCATGTTACTCCTCTTAAAAACTATTGTTATATATTGTTGTCTGTGCCATTTTGGTAGTGGTGTCACTTTTCTGTTATTTCTCTATCCTAAATCCCTGTTGTACCTACTAAGCCTGAAATCTCTAACCTATCTCTCTGGGGCCGCTTCTCCTTTCAGAACTCTGACAAAATTTGTTTGATATAGCTGCGCCAGCCAGAGTCCTAGTATAGAAGAATTCTGGTACAAAGAAATCTTCCCAGAGTTCAAGTATTATCTAATCTTGTTAAAGTATTAAGTGCCTATAGAAACTTCAACATTGCAGTCATGGCCTAAAACTTTCCATACTTTCTTTAATTTCCCCTTATTCACAGGTTCGAACTTTAGCGAGTGGTAAAATCAGTCTCATGCTCAGACAAACTCAGACTTATATAGAAAAAACATGTTTATTAATTATCAAATTACATACAATAAACTTTCATCAAAGGTATGTCATATCAAAATTCTAGTTCACTAGCTAAGCAAGGGAACATTCTAATTATCAAATACTCTATTTACATCTCTAGGTTAAATAAGTACACATTCATCATAAAACACTAGTTCAAAATTCTAAGTAAAACTTGCTAACAAAGATCAATTCACATTCAACTAAGTGTTGCATACTCTCAGGCTTTCAGACTACTAGTCCAATATGATTAACATGTTACTGAGCACAAAAGTCACTTAAAAGTTCTCTTTCTTCTCAATTAGAAATCTGTTCTTCTCTCTCTCTTTGCTCCAATACTAATTGTTACAAGAATAAGGAATTGACTGTACATTGCCAGTGTCCTGAGAGGATATCGTGCATTTTTCATCCGTCCTTTGTAGTCAGATGTCTCTCTGCTTTATTGAGTCGCGTCCACGTGGAGGTTACGCTGATCGATGTAAATTGCCATTCCTTGCACTTTGCCACACAAACACTCGTCTACCGTATCGATATAGTCATTCTCAGCCATCCTTTTTGAACTTTTCTGCTGTCTCGCATAGGTAAACTTTTACCAATGGCCCTAGTTGGTGTCTGCCATCAGCTCACGCATAGCAGGCCTGACTCCTTCAGCTAGCAACCGGGAAGGTGATTACTTCCGGCGGTGTCGATCGGTCAGTACTCTGCTTGACCACACAAGAAAACAGGAACAGAAGAAACGGGGGGGGGGGGGTCATAGGAATGGGAACGGTTTATGGGAAAAGGGGGGCCAGGGATAGGGTTGACAGGGTGCGAGTCGTTTCGACATGGGTCATCGTCTGAACTCATCTCCTCCGACTTCCTCCATGAGTTCAATGGACAACCTACGTTGTCAAAACGGCTCACACCCCATCAACCCTATCCCTAGCCCCCTTTTCCCATAAACTCTTCCCCTTCTTATAAAAAACAGTTTCTAATTTCAGCACCCTTTTTCATCTTTTCGCACCCTACAAAAAAAGCGCTCCGCCCAACCTTAAATATAACATATGTATATATTATATATAAAAAAAACCCAGGTTTTTTCAAATTAATTTTCCCCATTGCCAATCCCCCCCCCACTCCCCTTTCAACACCATAACAGCACAAGTATGCACATCGCAGAAAAAAGACAGGCAACAGCATCCAAGAAAAGGTATGTGCTAATTTTCTTCTATTATGCTATATATATTTGTCTCTAAAAATACATCTGCAACGCCCTAAGAATTCTTGAGTAAAAAGTCAATGACATCAAAAAAGGGGCACTCCTAAAAAAAGCAGCCAAAATAGCCGTAAAAATAATAAAATAAATATTTTATTAATAAAAATTACATAATGATGTTACACAGGGATATTACAAATCTGTGAAAAATTAAATACACTATATTGCTTCAATATTAGTTACAAATACGAGGGTGATCTGAAAAGTTCTCAGCCTCGACTATAGATGGCAACACTACTGGCAAGATTTTTTTTTCTAAATTGGTACATATGTCATAAGCATCCATGTGAAATTGCAATTCATTCTATCAAGTAATTTGTTTTATACAGCTGTCTGAAGCAAAAGTGTTGTCTATATCCCTTGAAATGGATAAAATTGAGTATCGTGCGATTATAAAATTCTTTGTAAAAGAAGGTTTAACACCAAAAGAAATTCATTTGAAGTTAATAAGAGTTTATGGGCACTTCTCTTAGTCAGTGGACTTCTCCTTCATTTTCGACAATTAAGAAATGGGCTGCTGAGTTTAAACATGTCTGTACCAGCCTTGAAGATGATCCAACGTGAAGAACATCCAAAAGTGTAACAATACTAGAAATTATTGATCAAGTGGATGATATGGTACTGGATGACTGGCGAGCCAAATTGAATGAAATTGCTGAGACTATAGGCATTTCAAAAGAACGTGTGGGATATATTTTGCATGAAGAATTGCAAATGAAAAAGTTTTGTGCAAGATGGGTGCCGCACTTATTCACAGCAGATCAAAACCGCACTCACATGAAAATCTCTAAACAGTGCTTAGAGCGTTTTAACAAGAATAAAACTGATTTTGTGAGTCAATTTATTACTATGTATGAGACTTGAATTCACCATTACACACCACAAGCCAAACAGCGGACAGAAGCTGATTGTTTTGTGTCAATTTTTGGATGCTAAAGGCATTTTGTTTATTAATTATCTTGAAAAGTAAAACAATAACCGAGGAATATTATTCCAATCTTTTAACCAGACTAGACGAAAAAATTTGTAAGAAAAGATCCAGTTTGCAGAACAAAAAAATCATATTTCATCAGGACAATGCAACTGCCAACACAAAGGTGTTTTGGCAATGGGAAAATTAAGGGATCCACACTATGATTTGTTGGAACATCCACCCTATTCCCCAGATTTGGCTCCCTCTGACTTCTATCTCTTCCCAAAACTAAAACTCTTCCTCACTGGTCAGTGTTTTTCTTCGAATGAAGAGGTGATTGCAGCTGCAGAGGGGAATTTTGCAGATCTTACTGAGAACCACTATAGGGACAGGATAATAGTGCTGGAACATCGTTGGATAAATGTATTAGTCTTAAAGGAGATTATGTTGAAAAATAAAAATAATTTTGAAATTATAAATTCATTTTTTCATTGTTAGGCTGAGAACTTTTCAGACCACCCTTGTAGAAGCATGTTTCATTATTGCTATTAAATTATTATGAACATATGACTTTTTAGAGATTTAATAACGTTAATGGGAAAATACAAGTTTAACTAATTTATTAACTTACCATTGGTGTGTCCAGGAGTGGAGCGCACTTCCAGTTCTATATCTCCAATCTTAAATAATTCGCCAGGTTCTAAATATTTATCAGCATTTGCCCCAGAAGCTCTGGATATTACACTGTAACAATCTACACATGCTTTTTTTAGTTCACCCGTCCCAGTGATGTGATCAGCATGGACGTGAGTATTAGCTGTACAATTTATAACAAAAACTCTCAATGAGAGAAAAATCAATAAGGGATTAATAAAAGACAAAATACTTTTATAATAAATTTAGCTTAATCCTTTATCCAAGTGTGAGCAAACAAAGTTTGTGCCGGAAAATATCTTCAGGACTGGGGTAAGGTAGTACAACACCGGGAAACTCGTAACAAAGGTGGACCAAGTTAACATCACTCCTATCTCAATATCTCCCATAATGCAAAACACATCTCCTTGTGGATATGTATAATGTTATGCATTAAGGGAAGGGATAAAGGATTAAACTAAATTTATTATAGTCTATCCAAGTGAAAAATAAACTTTCAACATCTTTCTCCAAATCCAGAGTAATTTAATAAAAAGGTGGCACACCTTTTGGCAACTCCTATAGGTAAAGATGACTTCGCCATTGCTTCTGCCTGGAATCTCCACTTCTGAGCCTAGCTCCCACTGAAGAGACCTCAATAAAGGTCGAAACTAGTCTAGGTAGTGGCACTTCCCTTAATGCATAACATTATACATATCCACAAGGAGATGTGTTTTGCATTATGTTAGATACTAAGATAGGAGTGATGTTAGATTGCTCCACCTTTGCAACGAGTTGCCCGGTGTTGTACTGCCTTACCCCAGTCCTGAAGATACTTTCAGGTGCAAACTTTGTTTGCTCACACTTGGATCAAGGATTAAACTAAATTTATTATAGTCTAACCAAGTGAAAAATAAACTTTCAAAATACTTTTAATATTAAAAAACAAACTACTAGGGCAAATCTATGATGCAAATAATGTGCTAGAGAAAAGATCAAGATTCATTAACTTTTGTAAATCCCATTTTTTTCCCATAGTATGTTGTTATTAGTGCACAGTACTTCAGACTCCATGGAGTACTAAAGTCTCATTGTGGGAAGCCCATATAACATCTATGAAACCTCTCTTTGAATGATAACTGACAAAACACACACAACAGACTCTGGTGATATCATTCCACTCATTAAGTGAATAACTTTATATTGTCACATTCAGCTTGTAACTATTATCTTCTGTGCATACTGTTACTCTATATCACTTTTCAGTATCACTGCAGGATTTTCTATATCACTTGTATAACTATTGTCCTCCACAGTTTTACATCTGCAAACAACTGGATATTCCACTTCAAATAATTCCCTATATTATTAATATACAAATTAAATAGCGATAGTCAAGTACAGAAATCTGAACTACACCACTAGTTATCTGCTTCTCTTGGATTCTACTCTGCCACATACTACTCTTTAATGACTGTCTATCATCCACCTTATCAATCACCAGCTTCATGTTCAGATTTGCTCCAATTACATAACAGGATTTGATACAGTATCTTGTCGAATATCTCTAAAAGTCAAACAGTATCACGCATAGCCATTTCATTGCTCCAGCTGAACTGTCACTTTATTACAGAAAGTGAGTGAATTTAGGTGGGAGATGGCAATTTCAAATTTCATTGCACACAATGAGACCATTGTCCCATTTATTGAATGTGAAGTAGCTTGATTTGGTCTTTAGAGCAGGGTTTTTGGATTATGTAAAAAAAAAAAAAAATTGCTTAACCCACAAATGATATTTATGATCTGTACTTAGAGACCTGACTAAAATCAGATCTGCAAATACTGTACCCCATATAGAAGTGTGTTCAACCATTTTTACTACGTGAGCTACTTTTCTATAAATTATTCACCGATCTACTCTCATATAGAGATCACGTTCCCCCAACCTGATATCTGATTAAGCACAAATAAATAACTAAAAATAAACAACTAAAAAAAAATTCGCAACTAAAAACTTTGTGTATTTAAAAATTTATTTATCACTTTTAATTATTTTAATACAAAAAAAAAAAAAAAAAAAAAAAAAAAAAAAAAAAAAAATTTATTCCACAAATATAGTGGAATAAAATATTTATTTCTCTATTTTGGAAAACCAAAGTTAGAAAAAACAACAGACTTATTACAAACTCACAAGTTACAGGAAATGCTGGTTGATTAAAAACAAAAAAACAAAAACTTAATGTGAAATTTGGCATTGTTGGGACCTTGCAATATTTTCATAGTCAAGTTGATATGAAGAAGTGGCCAATCGCAGCCAATCATCAAAATGATCATTTGTAATTTGGTTTCTTAATTGAATTTTTATGACGGTCATATTTGAAAAAGTGGATTCTGACAAGTATGTCGATCCAAAACACGACAGAATTTTTTGCGCAATATCAGTTAATATTGGGAATTTTTCATGTGCATGCTTCCAAATGACTTCATTGTTTATTGATTTTAAATGTAAACTATTCTGAATGTTTATTATCTCAAGTTCTACTTCAGCTTGGTTTATATCAAACAGCCCACTAATTTTATTTGAAATTTCTGTGATGTTCAAGTTTTCTTGAAATGGATTATTGATAAAAGATACAATCATTTCAGTTTTATTAAAATCTTTAAATCTTGAATTTATTTCTTCCTCAACTAATTCTATTTCACGAATAAATTCTTTTAAATCATAGCGAACCATTTCTTGATTTTGTTCAAAAAAGTTTAATGAATATGGGAGATGTCTAAATTTGCAGTCATTTATGTTTTTCTTTAATAAAAGTAAGTATTGTGGAAAAGTTTTTATTGAACTTAACATGTCAATTAAATTTTTATCTCTACCTTGTAACTCTAAATTTAAATTGCTTAATTTCATACAGAAATCTACTAAAAATGATAAATGTAACAACCATCTTTTATCACTCAATTGTGGATATATATCTCCTTTTTCATCAAGAAAAGTTTTTATATTGTTAATTAATACAAGAAATCTTTCTAAAAATTGACTTCTGCTCAGCCAGCGAACATTATTGCACAACAGAAGTTCCCTATCATCATCTGGCTGTAATTTAAATAACTGCCGTGGCAGGACTTTTCCTCGAACAGAATTTACAATTTTAAATGTAATATCCAAAACATCTTTTATGTTTAATCTTTTACTACACAGTACTTGTTGGTGAATAACACAGTGGTACGTCAAAAAATCTGGATATTTGTCATCATTTTTACATAATGAAATGAATCCTGATTTATTACCTATCATTACAGGAGCACCATCAGTACTAATAGACACAAGTTTAAAAAGCGGAAGTTTGTTTCTTCCTCAACTAATTCTATTTCACGATTTGATGAAGTTGTTTCACAAATTCATCAAATGCCAAAAAAATGTCTTCTCTCTTCTCCTCTAGTCCTTCACAGCAATGAAATTTTCAAAAGTTCTTCTTTACTTGAATAATCTTGAAATACTATGTGAATAAATACCATTAACTGGGCAATATCAGTGAAGTCGTTTGATTCATCAAATTGTAATGAAAACGCAACACACTGGTGAATGTCTGACATTAACCTGGCGTGGAAACTTTTCTCCGGCAATTGAAACTCTTCCTTTTGACAATTTGAAACCTTGTCTGTGGCCTAGAAGTAGTATCTCTCTCTCTCTAGCGACATCTCGAAATGAGAAGCTCCTTTCTGGAAGCGGGAAACTCCTCTCTCAAGCAACGTGGATCCGGGCAGTCTCTCTGATGGCGACTCTGGACCGGGCGGCCTCCTCTCTGACAGCAATTCTGTAACCAGGACCTCTTCTGCTTGCTTCAGTCCCTTTTTATTAGGCCTCTTCTGAAACCTCGCATGAAGTTTGGCAACCCCCAAAGAATCGGTATGAGTCTTTCATCTTAAGTTTCAAGTTTGGCACGCCTTTTGTTCTCCTCCGCTTTCTTTTGATTGTCAGTTACCGGCCATTGGAAAGTTGTTTGAAATCTTTCTGAATGGAGATGTTTACACTTAGAGCCTGCAAGCCTTTCTCATACATATAAGTTTCAATAACAATCTTTCTAATGCTGCCACGTACAGCTTCGGCAACAAAAACATTGCCTTTGTTTTTAACAGTCTAACATATTCTTATTAAAGTAGCATATACAGTTAGCTTCAAAAGAGTTATTTACAAAAACATCTAATACAAACTATAACCAAGACAAACAAAGTTTATTTTTTTACAGTATTCACATGGGACTTATTCTAAGTAAAAAATCGATGTAATGTGCATTGGAATATTTAATATTTAAGCTACAATTGAGTTTTTACACTTTGCTTATAATTGTATTCACTCGGCTTGCTGTTTGACTTCCACTGATCCAAATTAATTCATTTACCCAGACTTATAAGAAAATTACTGATTTGACAATTTTAACGAAAAATAAATAAAAAATAGCAATACACTTAAAGAGAATTAAAAATAATACAAAATAATGATAAATAATATATTATGTTTTCAGTTTTAATTAAATTTGTAAGTAAGGAGGAATACATAAGAGATCAACCAAAAATCGCTCCGCGGTCGACCAACGGGTTGAACACCCCTGCCATATAGTATATTCCTATATATATATATATATATATATATATATACACTATTGAATTCTGCCCTTAATCAACTTTTTAATACCTTAACTACCATTGAGGTACTGATTAGTCTGTAATTTGCTGTCTCAGAGCTTCCATGTGATGAGACTATTTTGCCCTTTTTACAGTGTTAATCAAAGAGAATAAATTTAAGTCTGATATGTGAAATTAAATGACTAGACTCTCATGGAAGTATTCACATTGGGATTTTGTAATATTTAAGCAACTCCAGTTCATCTGTCTGTATTCTCACATGCCAGTCGTATCTGTCTCTCTACAATATCTCTACCTGAATTTTGAGATTTCCTTTAGCCTGTTTAGTTAATTTCTTCTCATAACCTGTTTTGTTTCTCGATACTGAAAAATCCTGCTGATGATCTTCCTTTTTATAAACCTTCTACAGCATTTCCTGTACTTGTATTTCCTGCTTAACCATGATGCTCATCCATTTAACTCCTACCTGATTCTAGGCATGCTCTGTGTTCATTGTGCACAATCTATTCAATGACTTCTTAAATAATCAACAAAATTATTTTCAATTTTATGACCTTTCAATATGTTAAAACTGTTTCAATATGTTAGAACTGTTACTGTTCCTTGATCTCATCTGACATCATATTACATGAGATCTACATCGGTCAATCAGCCATGAGCAATTCAATAAATTCCTAAATACATCCTTGTTCATTCTCTTCAAAGTCTTCTTTGTATACATTTTGGTTAATTTTACAACTATTAGAGACATCAATGAATCTTAAGTAATATTAAAGCTATAACAGATGTACATCAGGTCTCTGTACTTAGAGACCTGATGTAAATCAAATCTCTAAATACTGTACCTCACATAGTTATTCTTATATACGTACTCCTGAATTCTGCCCTCAGTCAACCTTTTAATACCTTAACTACCATTCTTGAGATACTGATCAGTCTATAACTGGCTGAACATCCATGTAATGAGACTATTTTGCTCTTTTTACACTGTACACAAGGCCTCTACATAGCCCAAAAGGAATGCAATGAACCAACTAGGGAATCTACTGACCAAACCTCCAGTCCTCACCTTCTAGTGAGGACTGGAGGTCTGGTGATTTGAGATTAAGCCAAACAATTTTTATTATGTACTGTACTGATTTAAACTAAAGAAATGTCATGCTGGCTGGGTGTTGTACAATGTCCATAGAGCAGGTATGATCAAATGGATCCTCTTGATTGCCTTTCCTTCTCCAAGTGAACTATATTATTATTATTATTTTGGTAACCACCACGGAGTCAACCAGACTCATCATGGGAGGCCCACTCAATCAGCAATATATCATAATGAACTTTGAAGTTATTTACACTCTCTGCATTCACAATGCACTCTACTCGCCAACAACTCTCCATATAAAAAATCTACTCCTCACACTCTTCTTCACCACATCTTTGTATAAACAACTTCCAGGGATGGCATCTCATTCTTCCCATCTTAACATCCACTCTTTTTATAATTTCTTCTGTATTAATCTGATAGAATCCCTTAACTAACTTGAAGGTCTCTAGCATATCTTCTCTTTTCCTTCTGCCCACCAAACTCTGTAATTCACATTCCCTTAAACAATCTTCATAACCAATACTCCAGAGTCCTAATATCACTTTGGTCATTTGTCTTTGGACCCATTGTAATTACCGAACCATCTTAGCAAGGTGGCCTTAAACTTCAACTCTCTGATCACCATCACCACTAGGTCACTAACTTCACTGACCACTTGCAACAAATTCCATTAACATAATACTCTGCATTTAAAATTTTCTGAAATCTTCATTTTGCTGGCTTGTTGTATATATTATAGGTTTTTTAGTTCTTTAATTTTTAATTCTTAACATTTTAAAATGCACAGATTTTAATTCATTAATTTTGTTATTAGTTTTATTCATGTTTTATTTCTGCTATTTGATATATTTCTATGCTCATTTACTGTTTCATCTCCAGCATTATTCCAATCACATTATTTTCAGGTCAACTATCAACTTTTGTACTAAATATTGTGCCATCAATACTTCAAAAATATCCAGGCATGTATGATTGGCACCCTTTTGAATATAATAAATTGTAATTAGTAACTAATTTTAATTTAGCCTCTAAGTTGGAAAACAGGAGAAGATCTCCTGTCATTTAAAAGTTTCTAAATTTCTCAATTATTTTCAATTCTGTTAATTATATAACACTCTGCACTTTCCTCAGTCCAAAATAAATAATCTTGCACTTGGCAATGCTAAATTATCAATCACTGGATACTCTTTGGAGTGACTCTTGGCTTTTATAATGGAAAAAAAAATAATAATAATTCCCTATCATTGTTTCGTGCATTACCATTATATTAGCGATAATGGTAAATTTCAAATTATTATTAACACCAGACCCATCACAGGAGGCACACACTGCTACACACGAAGCCCATCAAACTGTGCTTTAAACTCGTTCAATGTATCTGCATTCACCACAATGTCAGGCAATGCACTGCATTCACCAACTGCAAAGAACCTGCTCACAACCTCCATATAGAGCTTCCAGGAATGTATCCCTTGTTCTGACCCCCTTCCCCACTCCTATGAAAAATTTCTTCCACATTAATCCAGTAACAACCTTTTACCAACTTAAATGTATCAATCATATCCCCATCCTATTCACAAGGCTATGCAAACTGCATTCTCTCCATCTTTCTCTCTCTCTTCCTATTTCATATTCCAAAGACCAGTTACCACCTTAGTTGGTCTTCTCTGGACCCTTTCCAATATATCATATCCTCATCACTAAGAAAAACAGGGAACCAAATCTGTGCACGATAATTCATACAAGGCCTGATCAAGGTCTTACATAATGGAATCAGACTTCTTTATTTCTGTATGTTAAAGTCCTCTGCATTATTTGCCATAATCTGATATAACGATTTCACAACTTGTGCAATGTGATCTCTAAACTTCAGATCCTTGTCATCCAACTTCCACTAAAATTTTCCCTGGCAGGAAAATTTTAGTGGAATTTGCATTTCATTGTTACCTACTAAATTTCTGAAACTTACATTTTGCAGCACAGAGCTAAACAGTTCCGTACTGTTGCCCACTCACAATCTATTCCAGTCCTCCTGTAAGGCCACATCTGTCTGATTTCTCATCACTCACCCCAGTTGTTTTAGTTAGTTAATTGTTTAGAAGGTCAATTGTTAAGTTAGTACAGCTTCGCAAGCAAATTACGTCAGAACAAAGTTAATTCCATCACTGTGGACAGTATTAACAACCAGAATGAAGTGAAAAATCTCATGCCCACTTTTTTAAACCCTGCTGGCACCTACCGAGTTGCATTTGGTGTTTACAACACCCCCTGGTGGTAAGTTTTGGAAGTTTTTTCTTGGATATCGCTTCCGCACAATGTATACCTCTAAGGTTCACAGCATTTGGATCACTGGATGGTGCTCCACAAGGCCTTAAACAGGTATATAGCAATCCGCTGATTAGTGCACCTAATGCATTCTTTGAAACAGGCGCATTAATCGAAAACGCACTAATTGAATATAATAACCTATGGGAAAATGTATAATTCATACCTCAGATTTCTTTTTTGCCCTTATTTTTTTTTTTTATAAAAGAATTAGGGTAGGTCTCAGGGCCTAATTAAAGGAAAACTATGAAGCTGAAAGACAATAAAACATATTTAGAATATAAATTTATTATTCTGCTTCTTAACAAAGAATTGAGCTAATGTAGTTTGGCGGGCATTCTGTTTCTTTTTTTTTTTATACAACTGACGGTATGGCCCTATTCCCTCTTCTGCAAATTTTACTGGTTCTCTCTTCACCAGTGTCAGTTTCTAAACATTGCTGTTTGAAAACTTCGATTGTATGAAAACTATTTTCAAATTGTTTCTATGAAACCGCTTTGGGCTTGTCAGTGATTACATTTTCTACAGGATCTTCCCACTGTGTATCTAAATTTAGCAGGATGGAACCACTCAACTTCTCAGAAAGAGATTTAATTAACTTAGATTAATTTGAAAAGCCTCTAAAATCATTTACACAATGTGGAAGAATGTGCTTCCAAATGGCTCGCATATTGCTAGCAGTAATTTCATTCGACTTTGCGACTATATAACCAGGCTGAGATTTCTCTGATTTGGCTAGAAAAGTCTTGGAAGGCATTCGCTTCCAAAAAAAAAAGCCGGTTTCATCGACATTAAATATTTGTTGATCACAATAGTCTCCGTCTTACACAATTTTCTTCAAAATCGCTGGATATCTCCTTATTTGCACTTGTAGCTTCTCCTGTGATTAGAACATTATGTAGGCTAAGACTATTACACTTTTTTTATATAATGTTCGTCAAGTAGCTTTATTTTATCGTCCTACATGTTTCGCCAATTTTTTTCCTATCAGCATCTTCAGGGAATACAAACTAGTAAGCTATATGAAGGTAACAGACTAGGTTATAACTGATGGTTCTAATTCATACAAAAAATTAGTATTGAACGAGGCAATGCGCATGTCTCGGGAACGTGATTTATTCGTTATGGCTCATGATGTAATTGTCATGAAAGTTCATTTCTTTGATGTTTAATGATCTGATTAAAGCTTTCCAAATTTCTGGTAAAGTTAGACCTTGATTCTTGTTTAGGTTTTCAGTTTTACGGGTGACTGTAGCTGCTTCCTTGAAGGTTCTTGAATAGTAGCTATCTTCTATATAGGGCATAAGGCTCTTATCCCACTCAATGTGATGGTTAGTAGAAGCAAAGTGGCAAGAAAGGCCTGAAATGTCTTGTCTGTTGTTTCTGACATATCCTATGTGTTCTTTCTTTCTCGTTTCAAAGCTTCTAGAGGTCTGAGACCTACATAACTAATATCACATGAGCAAGGTATATTATATACTCCAGAGTACTTGTAGAATGGATGAGGATCTTTCGGTGATCTTAAAAATTTCCGAATAGTGTTGATTGGCTTGAATGCTACTCTGATATTATATGGTTTTAGAAGGTTAGCCAATTTTTTGGAAATGCTGCTGACAAATGGAATAGTAATAGCACTGATGTATTGGATGTCATCACGTTGTCAATCTGGTATATCAGTCAAGAGAATCTTGTTATAGAGTCTTATTGGATAACCATTTAAAGATAGTTCTCTGGATATTGTAATTAATTCCATTTGTAGGTCATTCTTATCTGTTGTGTACTGTATAGCTCTTTTCTTGAGCATTATGGATAATGCTAAATTTCTGAGCTATATGATGAGACGAGTTGAAATGGAGGTAACGTCCAGTATTTGTAGGTTTTCTATAAACAGATAGGATAGGTACTATTATTGGCTTGTTTCTTTATTACGATGTCAAGGAATGGCAGTTTTCCATCTTTTTCAATTTCTAATGTGAATTTGATGGTATGGTGGAAACTATTGATTTGGTTAAGGAAATCCATTAGTTCTTCTTTCATATGATCCCAAATGAGAAAGATATCATCCACATACTGTACCAACTTTTCGGTTTTGGAATGATCTGGGATAAGATTTTTTCTTCTAGATCTTCCATGAATAAGTCAGCACAAGGAGGGGAGAGGGGGCTACCCATGGCTAATCCGGTGAGTTGTTTGTAGACAGTTTTTTTGCCAAATAAAATAGTTAGAAGTTAAACAGTGATTGAACAAAGTAGTGATGTTTCTTGGGAACAAGTTGTCTAAGATGTTGACGACTTCAACAACTAAAATGTTTGTAAACAGAGATGTAATGTCTAGGCTTGCTAGTATATCCTCTTCATAGATAGGGGTGTTTTTTATTTTATCCATAAAATGTTGTGAGTTTTTAGTATAAGTAACCGAGATGTGAATGTGTTGTTGTAAAATCTTAGCAAGGTACTTGGACAGTTGGTAAGTAGGAGAATAGATTCCGTCAACTATTGGACGTAATGGTATACTTTATTTATGAATTTTAGGAACACCATACAGTCTAGGAGTTAGTGGGTGCATTGATTTTAACTTTCTTATTACTTCTATAGGCCAGTTAGTCATTCCACGTAATAGTTCATTGATGTCATTATGGTTTTTTATGGTCGGATCTCTACTGAGAACTTCATAGACAGCTTTTAGTTTTTTTTTTTTTTTTTAGTTTTATAATATTGTTTTAAACGAAGAAATCTTGGGATCACGCTATTGTCTCTACATCTTTTTAAAAAAGTCAGATGGTTTAAATATCTAGCTTTTTTGCATTTTAAACCTTCGAGATTGCGTACCTTTTGTTTGGTGATCTCGTTGATCCTGTTCATTGTGTAGAATTTTTTCTTGACTATTATTGTATAAGACTATTACACTTTTTTTATATAATGTTCGTCAAGTAGCTTTATTTTATCATCCTACATGTTTTGCCAATTTTTTTCTATCGGCATCTTCAGGTTTAGAATAAGGTACGCAATCTCGAAGGTTTAAAATGCAAAAAAGCTAGGTATTTAAACCATCTGACTTTTTTAAAAAGATGTAGAGACAATAGCGTGATCCCAAAATTTCTTCGTTTAAAACAATATTATAAAATTAAAAAAGCTAACATGATTTACCAACGAACTTTGTGCGCACTTCTCAAAGAAAGAATTTGCCATACGAGATTCATGCTTAGCAAAATAGACTTACAGTGCTATAACTTATTCACAGATATCTCTAATAACCTTGACGCAGAGACATGGCAACTATTAGACAATATGATTAGCAAAAGTTTTACCAAAACATTTAACCACAGCAAAAAGACATAAATTGATAAATTCAATATGCTGTATGATAATCATATCAACTATAAACCGTCTCTACCAGATAACCAAGTGATAATTAACCTATCTAAACACGTTTTAACTAAACCTGAGATCTCTATCCTCAAAAAAGGATTCAATTTTGCCTTAAAACCCACTGCTATTCCTAAAATAGAGATCATCTGCAACTTAGAAAAAGCCTTCTCATTGCTACCACTTCCAATAGCTAATGACTTACGATTAAAAAGCAGCATAATCCTTTCAGCTCCGACAAGATCTCCTAACTCCAACTCTAACCAAATGGAAAGAAGAACGTTTCTCAAATTAAGAAATAATAAAGACATCATCATACTCAAAGCCGACAAAGGTAATAATACAGTTATATTAAATACTAAAGATTATGAAGAAAAAATTAAAAATCTATTATCTGACAGGTCTGTCTATGAAGTTCTCAGTAGAGATCTGACCATAAAAAACGATAATGACACCAATGAACTATTACGTGGAATGACTAACTGGCCTATAGAAGTAATAAGAAAGTTAAAATCAATGCACCCACTAACTCGTAGACTGTATGGCGTTCCTAAAATTCATAAAGAAGGTATACCATTACGTCCAGTAGTTGATGGAATCTATTCTACCACTTACCAACTGTCCAAGTACCTTGCTAAGATTTTACAACAACACATTCACATCTCGGTTACTTATACTAAAAACTCGCAACATTTTATAGATAAAATAAAAAACACCCCTATCTATGAAGAGGATATACTAGCAAGCCTAGACATTACATCTCTGTTTACAAACATTCCAGTGGTTGAAGTCATCAACACCTTAGACAACTTGTTCCCAAGAAACATCATTACTTTGTTCAATCACTGTTTAACTTCTATTTTATTTGGCAAAAAAACTGTCTACAAACAACTCACCGGATTAGCCATGGGTAGCCCCCTCTCCCCTCCTTGTGCTGACTTATTCATGGAAGATCTAGAAGAAAAATTCTTATCCCAGATCATTCCAAAACACCGAAAATTTGGTACAGATATGTGGATGATATCTTTCTCATTTGGGATCATATGAAAGAAGAACTAATGGATTACCTTAACCAAATCAATAGTTTCCACCATACCATCAAATTCACATTAGAAATTGAAAAAGATGGAAAACTGCCATTCCTTGACATCCTAATAAAGAAACAAGCCAATAATAGTACCTATCCTATCTGTTTATAGAAAACCTACAAATACTGGACGTTACCTCCATTTCAACTCGTCTCATCATATAGCTCAGAAACTTAGCATTATCCATATGCTCAAGAAAAGAGCTATACAGTACACACAGATAAGAATGACCTACAAATGGAATTAACTACAATATCCAGAGAACTATCTTTAAATGGTTATCCAAAAAGACTCTATAACAAGATTCGCTTGGCTGATATACCACATAGACAATGTGATGACGTCCAATACATCAGTACTATTACTATTCCGTTTGTCAGCAGCATTTCCAAAAAATTGGCTAACCTTCTAAAACCATATAATATCAGAGTAGCATTCAAGCCAATCAACACTATTCGGAAATTTTTAAGATCACCGAAAGATCCTCATCCATTCTACAAGTACTCTGGAGTATATAATATACCTTGCTCATGTGGTATTAGTTATGTAGGTCAGACCTCTAGAAGCTTTGAAACGAGAAAGAAAGAACACACATAGGATATGTCAAAAACAACTGACAAGACATTTCAGGCCTTTCTTGCCACTTTGCCTCTACTAAACATCACATTGAGTGGGATAAGAGCCTTATGCCCTATATAGAAGATAGCTACTATTCAAGAACCTTCAAGGAAGCAGCTACAGTCACCCGTAAAACTGAAAACCTAAACAAGAATCAAGGTCTAACTTTACCAGAAATTTGGAAAGCTTTAATCAGATCATTAAACATCAAAGAAATGAACTTTCATGACAATTACATCATGAGCCATAACGAATAAATCACGTTCCCGAGACACGCGCATTGCCTCGTTCAATACTAATTTTTTGTATGAATTAGAACCATCAGTTATAACCTAGTCTGTTACCTTCATATAGCTTACTAGTTTGTATTCCCTGAAGATGCCGATAGAAAAAAATTGGTGAAACATGTAGGACGATAAAATAAAGCTACTTGACGAACATTATATAAAAAAAGTGTAATAGTCTTATACATAATAGTCAAAAAAAAAAAAAAAACCCACACATTATGTAGGCTATTTCTCTTGTTGAAACGTTCAAATCTCCCAGCACTAACGTGGAATTCTTCTTCTTTTCCATCATTGATAGCACTTTCTTTTCAAGTTACAAAGAGACAATGCTTTGTAACCTGGAAAGAAAGTGCTTATTTAATAAGGCCAGTGTTTAGCGAGATCCATTTTTGGTTACAATCTTCGATCCATGTAAAAAGAAGTCTCTCTAATTCAATCATTATAACACTTTGATTTTGAGTGCATGCATGATGAACTTGAATCAGCCTTACCTTTCTCTTTGTATTCAGCAGCTGATTTACCCATTTTTGTGTTCTTGTCCTATCTCTTCTCTGGACTCACCTTCTTCAATTTTCTTTATTATTTCAAGTTTTTCTTCCAATGAGATTACTTTTCGAATCATTTTCACACTTCTATTTTTTGCTAACTAATTCTTTTACTCATGATTAAAGGTTAGGAAAATAATTTAAAATAAAAAACAACTGCACGTGATATGATCAGCAAAATGCCATGTAAAGCGTACGATAAATATTTTGGCAGTAAATTTGGAACATAGTGTACATGGAAATAGTGTAGTATGCTATTAAAAAACAATTTTGTAAAATGTTTCATATCAGTAACTAAATTATTTCATCCTGGCGAATGATTTTTTAAATAGTAAGCCATAAAAAATGCACCTGGATACTGAACGGACGAGGATGGGCTGGCAATATGAGATTTTAGCTAACAAATTGAATTTTATTGTCTTAATTCAAAATATCAAATGATGGTAGAACATGACAAAATTTCATCCTGGCTGGGGCATCATCCAGTTAAACAAGGTCCCCATTGTTTTCGCTAGGGAACCAGGGCAAACAGCAAAAAGTCAGCTACTTGAACAAATCCTAAAACCCACCCCCAACTCAACATAACCAGAATTCAAGATCAGTACTATCAATATAAGAAGCCTGCATACCAAAGAAATGGAGCTAGCTGAGGAATTGGATAAGTACTATATCGACATAATAGGGATGACTGAAACAAAAAAGGCAAAAACTGGTGAGATCTTTCTGAGCAATAAATACAAAATGTTAAATTCAGGAAATGACAATTAAGGAAAAGAAGGAGTAGCCATAGTATTCAACACAAAATACGAGGCTAATCTTCTTGAATGGCAGGCAGTCTCAAGTAGTGATGTGGACAAATATCAGAATATGAAACTGGACATTGAGACTTATTTGTGCCTATGATCCCACAGAAGGTTCTACTAAGGTAGAAGTGGAGGAATTTTTTGATGCTTTAGAAAAAGCAACTGACACAATGAAAAAGGAAAAGTTGGTCCTTGCTGGTGATCTGAAGAGCAGAGTAGGAAATGATTGTGAGACATACAAAAATATTTTGGGAAAATGTGGAGAAAAGCGCAAAGCTAATAATAATGGCAAATACCTGTTGGATTTCTGCTCAGGAATTGGACTGATTATTACTAACCCCATGTTCCAACATAAAAATGTGCACAGATTCACATGGAGAGAAAAGGCAAGGAATAAGAAAATCTCATTGACTATGTTACTGTTGATAGTAATGTTTTCTCCCTGGTGCAGGACACCAGATACAGAGGATTTGAAATTGGAAGTGATCATTATTTAGTCTTGAGCAGAATAAAATTGAATTTCATATTGAAAAGAATAACGTAAGAAAGTTTTAAAACGAATAAAAGTTGAGCAGCTCTCAGATGTGAACAGTAGACTAAAATACACAAAGATTATTGAAGAAAAAATGAAAGAGTTTGAGAACAGGAACCAAACCTTGGAGATTCAGTGGCAAGCCTTGAAGAAAACCCTGATTGATTCAGCCAGAGAGGCATGTGGTGAGGTTGTCTGCAAGGATAGAAAAATGGTGGACACAGGAAGTTAAAGAGGCAGCAAAGGAAAAGAAGAAAGCGTATCAAAAGTTCCTGGCAAATAAGTCGGCTTGTGCTCTAAGAGAATACAGTGACAAATGTAAGAAAGCTAAAACTGGCTAAACAAAAATCATGGGAGGACTTTGGCAAGAACATAGAAAATAAATATCAAGAAGATGGCAAATATTCTGGAGGTTGTTAAAGAAGCTTAAAAATGGAGGAAAGAGTGCTGTAAAAGGACTTATAGATGATAAAGGTGACATGAAAATGGGAGAAAAAGATATCCTTGAAGTATGGAGTAATTACTTCGAAAAATTGCTAAATGAAACAAGCAGTGATAGCATGGTAAAAAACACTCAACAGGCATACAGTCAGGAATATATATCAATACGTGAAGCAGAAAAAGCTATCAAAGGCTTGAAATGTGGAAAGGCAGAGTAGATGATATTTGACCAGAAATGCTTGTTTATGGTGGTATAAAAGTCTTACAGTGGCTGCACTGCACTGCATAGTTCAGGAGTCCTGGAGAGAGGGACAAATTCCTGATGATTGCAGTAGAGCTCTGATAGTACCCAAACATAAAAAGGGAAATAAAACTGAATGAGAATTACAGAGGTATTTCCCTACTGGGTGTTCCTGGTAAGATTTATGCAAGTATACTTGAGAAACGGTTGAGAAGAATTGTGGAAGAAAAGCTTCGTGAAGAACAAGCTGGATTCAGGACAAATACAGGCTGTCAGGATCAGATTTTCACTTTACGACAAATAATTGAAAAATCATGGGAATATAACAAAGATCTGTATTTAAGTTTTGTCGATCTGGAAAAGGCATATGACAAGGTGTCAAGAGAGAAGCTATTCAAAGTGCTACAGTTATATGGTGTCAATTCGGCATTATATCAAGCAATACTTAATTTTTATTTGAGTTATAAGTAAGCAGTTAGAATTGAAAGAAGTACAGGAAGATGGTTTAATGTTAAATCTGGTGTCAAACAAGGATGTACATTATCCCCTCTGTTATTCATTATCAATATGGATCACTTTATGAAGGAATGTGGTATTAAACCTGATATCAAAATTGGAGATGTTAATGTCAGCTCTTTGCTTTATGCAGATGATATTATACTTCTAAATAAATCCGTTACAAGTCTGCAAGATTCCCTGACTAAATTGAATAACTGTTGTCATAGATATGGTATGAAGGTCAGCAATAAAAAGACAAAGACGAGGAAAATAGGCAGAATCGTTGAAAATGTCAACTGCGTTGTGAATGGAGAACCTGTGGAACAAGTAAAACATTTCAGATACTTAGGCACAATTTTCAGTGAAGATGGTAAATTAAATATGGAAATAGACAACAGAATCAGCAAAGCTGGTATGGTAGGAAGTCAATTGAATAAAGTTATATGGAATAAGAGAGAAATTAGTCGCAACACTAAATTAGCTGTATACAAGACTGAGTTCAAACCAGTTGTAACTTATGGATCTGAGAGCTGGGTCAGAAGTAAAACACTTGACCAAAGACTAGAGACTGCAGATATGAGAGTCCTGAGAAAGATTAGAGGCATGAACAGATGGCATCAATAGCAATATCATATTAAACACGAGGATATTAGGAAAGAACTTGTCATTGTCAGCATCCAGAAATGCGTTAGCAGAGCTAATCTCAGGTGGTATGGTCACTTAAACAGAATGGGCGAGGAAAGATTAGCAAAACAAGTGTTCTCTGCTAGGTTGGCAGGAAAACGACCCAGAGGAAGACCAAGATATAGGTGGATTGATAAGGTACAAAGTGCCTTAGACGATAGAAATATAAGATCTGATAATGTTGGAGCCTTGACAAGTAACAGACTGATGTGGAGGAAAATTGTAGATAGGAAGTTAGTAATGATGTAAATTTTTCATGTAGCACTATCATATCCTGTACACCCCTTGAGGATACATGGCAGGAATTTGATGATGATGATGATAAAAAATGTATAGATCGAAAATTTTAAAAATCTGTAACATTTATTTTTAAGATGTATATAATAATGCACTAATCGAATTTGGGTATCAAAAAAAAATGACGCACTAATCGAAAAAGCATTAATCAAGGGATTGCTGTACTTTAATTCTGATCACACTGTACTAAGTACCTCCTACCTCCACAGTTCATCTACCTCAATTCTCACATCAGTCTCTGTCAAATCAGTAACTGCAAAATCACCACCTGGATGGTATACCCTTGCAAACTGATCACTTAGTAATAACTATTTTTTCTGCTTCTGTCTTTCCTACCATCAGCACTGAGTAATGTTATCTTTCCATGATAATTCTTCTCTTACTTGCTACATAACAAAAAAACTCTTTTTATATTATGATATATTATAGGGTATTATAGTCCTTGATCTTATGACACATGTACTAAAGCAAAGTGTAATAATGGATTAAGCACATCACAATTAATTAGTTTATTAATAAATTTACAGATAACATTTCTATGGTATTATAATAACATCATCAGAGCCATACCAAATATGGTACACAATGAACGTAACAGTTTTGATATCATGTAAATTCAAGCTTAGATAGATGTGGCATCTAAATTTGAATAAAGATGTCATTTCTGCTTAAATTCAATTCAAAAGTACTATACAAGGGTGGTCTGAAAAGTTCTCGGCCTCGTCATAGGTGGCAACACTATCGACATGATTTTTTTTTCTGTCATTAGCATCAATGTAAAATTGCAAGTCATTCTATCAAGTAGTTTTTTTATACAGCTGCCTGAAGCAAAAGTGTTGTCTGTATCCCTTGAAATGGATAAAATTGAGAATAGTGCAGTTATAAAATTCTTTGTAAAAGAAAGTTTAACGCCAAAAGCAATTCATTCGAAGTTCACAAAATTTATGGGCATTCTTCGTCTTCGTTTTTCGACAATTAAGAAATGGGCTGCCTAGTTTAAATTTGGCCATAACAGCCTTCAAGATGATCCACGTGAAGGATGTCCAAAAAGTCCACAACACCAGAAATTATTGCTCAAGTGCATGATATGGTATCGGATGACCGGCGAGTCAAAGTGCGTGAAATTGCTGAGACTATAGGCATTTCAAAAGAATTTGTAGGATATATTCGGCATGAAAAATTGCAAATGAAAAAGGTTTGCACAAGATGGGTGCTGCGCGCTTGCTCACAGCAGATCAAAAATGCACTCACATGAAAATCTCTAAACAGTGCTTGGAGCATTTTAACAAGAATAAAACTGATTTTGTGAGTCAATTTATTACTATGGATGAAACTTGAATTCACCATTACACACCACAAGCCAAACAGCAGTCAAAACAGTGGACAGAAGCTGATCGTTCAGTGCCAAAGAAAACAAAAATCGGTTCCATCAGTAGGAAAGGTTATGGCATCAGTGTTTCGGGATGCTAAAGGCATTTTGTTTATTAATTATCATCTTAAAACGTAAAACAATAACCGGGAACATTATTCCGATCTTTTAACCAGACTAGACAAAACAATTCATGAGAAAAGACCCAGTTTGCAAAAAATCATCTTACATTAGGACAATACACCTGCCCACAAAGGTGTTTTGGCAATGGGAAAATTAAGGGATCTGCACTATGAATTGTTGGAACATCCACCATATTCCCGAGATTTGGCTGTCTCTGACTTTTATCTCTTCCCAAACTAAAAGTCTTAATTGCTGATGAAAGAAGCAGACAAATGAATGATGAATGCCTCTCACTATTCAGCAAAACCGCAGTACCCCAAAGACTAAGATCCCGACATAGCTTCCTGGCAACTGTTGAATCACCTAAAATCCTCCCAGAGACAAGACTTCAACAATGGCTTGCACTATATATCTTGAAAATAGTACTGGTATTCCAATAGCTGAACATCTTCCACATGGTGCCCACTTGGACTGGAGTACTTGGAAAAGCCTCAACAGACTGCGAATGAAAGGATGCTGCAAACAAAACCTCATCAAATGGGTCTACCTCACTGGCCCAGACAATTGTAAGTGTGGGACAATCCATTCCGTGGAACACCTTCTTGCTTGCCCCTTTTTTCCATCACCTTGCACAAAAGAGGACTTTATATCCTGCACAGAAAGAGCAGTTGACTGTGCAAGATACTGGAGGAATATCTGACCACATCTATTGTATATAAGTTATGTATAGTTTCCTTTTTTCATATTTAATTATTATTTCCCTGTATAATTCATCTACCAAATCTAGCTGATCTCACTGTAATGTATCCTAATTTGGTGTAAATCATGTTGTACCACTTGCTTACTACTGTACTACTTGTGTTTGAATACGAAATAAATAAATAACTAAAACTCTTCCTCACTGGTCAGCATTTTTCTTCGAATCAAGAGGTGATTGCAGCTGTGGAGGAGTATTTTGCAGATAGGAAACATGGACGAGGTTCCACTGACTTTTGATGTGCCCTCAAACAAAACTGTAAGGGCACAAGAGGTTTCAAGTGTCTCTTCATTTAGATCTGGAGATGAATTTCTGGGTTTTGATGAAGAAAATTAAAAGATGGATACTCTTTTCTAGTTAGATTAGGTATTTGTTGAAAGTAGACCTACTTATTACTTTATATTTGAAATACTGTAAATTCGTTGTAATATTCAGTGATAAAGTTTTTTTCCTAAAAAATGTGTACAAAAAAGGGGGGTGCTTCTTATATGCCGGAAAATACGGTATACTGTTTCCTCCCCATTTAATTAATTCTATGTGAATTAGGTCTTCACCAGGACATTTTCCATTTTTCATTTGTTTTAATACTTGTTTTATTTGATCTTAAGTGAATGGGGAGAGGGGGGGGGATGAATTCCATATGCAATGGAGAAGAGTTATTTATATTTGATTTATTTATTGAAGGATCACTATAGAGTTCTTTATAAAATTCTGATAGCCTGCTTAGGATTTGTTCTTCTGTTATTTTGCCTCTTTTTTAGTAGTTGTAAGATTTCCTCTGAGAGTTTATGGTCTTTTTGTGCTTTTGAATTCATTGGCTGCTGAGATTATTACTTGTGTTACGTTTTTGCTTATTTTATTTAAGCAAATAAACTGCTTAAATAAAACTGAATTCAGCTATGTCTTCTTCTTCAAATATATTTATTAAGTCTAGTTTTTGATTGAGTTTTTCTTCATAATCCTTCTTGTTTTCAATAGGTTTTAAGTCAAAACTTATTGATTTTTTGTTTTTTAGCCATTTTATTCTTTCCAATTTGGGGTTTATTTTAATTTTGGCTCTGACCAGTCTGTGGTCACTTTTTGTTTTTACTTTAGTATTGAGGTATCTTGAACTATTTCTTTATTATTACACAGTATATAATCTATTCCATTTTTTATTTCTCCGTGTGGACTTCTCCATGTCCATTTTCTTTTGAGGGCTTTCCTAAAAAATGTATTCATAATATAAAGCTTGTTACTGATAGAGAATTCTGTAAGAGCCATTCCGGAGTTGCTGTTTGTACCATATATGTATGGTCCTATTGTATCTATTTGGTGAACAGGATGACCTACTTTGGCATTAAAATCGCCCGTTATTATAGTAAACTTTTGATTGCTATTTCTTTTTTTATCTAGAGTGTGTTGCAGTGAGTCATAAAATGTTTCTATCTCTTCATCAGTGTGGGATGAGGTGGGAGCATATATTTGGATGATCCTGATTTTATGTTTAGAGTTTATTATATGTAATTTCTATTATTCTTTCATCTGTATAATTAACTTCTTCTATAAGGTGTGTAATTGTTTTCTTAATTAGAAATCTCACTCCATATTGTCCTTTAGTTTTCCCATAATAGTATAAGTAGTCTCCATTTTTAAGTTTTATTAAATGTTCGTCTTTCATTTTTAAGTTTTATTAAATGCCTGCGAACTTCACTTAAACCCATGATGTCCCATTTAATATGTTTTAGTTCTTGCTGTAAGATGGTAAGGTCTTCCTCTTCTTTAAGTGTTTGACAATTAAATGTTCCTATATAGAGGAAAAGAGGATTGCATTGATTACTGTTATATTTATGAATTCTTTGGGCTATTCCAGTATTGCTTATTACTTGGGAATGCTTCCCCACTACATCATGCTCTGGTCTCCATAAATGGTTTCGATCAGAGCAATCATATAGTTTGGGAAATTTAGTCACATCCAGTGATTGCCCGTTCTGGCCATGGGATTTATGGCCTTTCTTTCTTCTTCTTGCCATTGTAGTGGAGGGGGTTGTGGACTAATCTCCCATGCTGGCCACATTACATTGGGAGATGCATTTTATAGCTTTCTGCCAGCTCTTTGCTCAGTATCAACTTTGCCATGGCTCATTATGACACCATGTTTCAAGGGGAGTCCACGTGGAGGCATGATACTAAGACATCCAGGGTATGGCCCTCCAGACTTCACCAAAATATTGGCACTGCCATCTATATCAGTTCCATCAGGGTTTCTGACCATGTTGTAGGTTGCCAACCCACCACAGAAATTCATCCCAGGCTTAACTGTGCTCAACACGCTACAAGCATGACTGATGGCTAGTCAGCCAAGATCCTGGTAGGAGAACACAGCTAATCCCCCCCCCCCCGGGAAAGTAGTATTAAATGTTAAATCAGAATTTGAGATGTTTAATCTCAGCTCTTTATTTCATGCAGATGATGTTATATGTCTACATAAATCTACTACAAATCTGCAGGATTCCCTGACTAAACTGAATAACTGGTTAATAAATTTGGTATGAAAATCAACAATAAAAAGACAAAGAAAATAGGAAGAAACATCAAAAGTAAATTAAATACAGAAATACACAATAGAATTAGTAATGCTGATATGGTAGGAAGCCAACTGCATAAATTTATGTAATTAGAGAGAAATTAATCCAAACACTAACCTTGCTCTATACAAGAGTGTCCAAACTAATTTTAACATATTGATCTGAGAGCCATACCCAGGTTTAAACAGAATGGGCGAGGAAAGATTAGCAAAACAAGTGTTCTCTGCCAGGTTGGCAGGAAAACAATTGATTTGGAGTAAAATTGTCAACAGGATGTTAGCAATGATGTAACTTTTTCATGTAGTGTTATCATAAAATCCTGTTCATCCCCCTGAGAGTACATGTCAGGAATTTGATGATGGTGAATATTTTTATGTAGTAGTGCTCTTAAATGAAGAGGAAGGTAGGCTTTTGATTCATCAAAACAGATAAGCCACATGAAAACAAACTCAGTTGACTATAGTAATATGTGATGCCTTAGTTGCTTATATCAGATCATTCCAAAAGTCGTCGTTTTTAGCATTAGAATTATTGTTTTGACACACACATACAGAATTCATGGAACTCTTATCTGAAAAGATATCTATTTTTCGAATCAAACTATATATTCTAACACCACCCTCTCCAACGCCTTCATCACTGCACATGATCCAAAAATAAAAATTTTTATACAAACTTTTATATTAATTCTGCAGAAAATTTCTTATAAGGGCTTTTATAATGTCAGAAAATGTTATATATTTTACTAGAATTTTAACTCTAATATGTGTTACGTATATAATTCACCCACCGTTTCCAGGTCCCTGCTTCGCGTCTTTCCAAGAATAGTCGATTCATGCTGAAGGGGAGAAAAAAATGAAGGACGTCCGAATTGGTCGCCAACACGCAAAATCACGTGCTTTATAGGTAAAATTTTCCAACTGTTATACAAGCAACACAGTTAACTACAATAATCATAAAAGAGAAGTTAATTTTCCGACCGGTAATAATAAACAACTCATCCCACTATACGGACTGATTACCCTATTATCGGAATGGATTCTTCTTTTTCTGAGATGCGCAGAAGTGTCGAGGGACCTCAAATCGGTGGGCGAACTATACTTGATAAAAAATATTTTTACCTGCATATACAAGTTTTAAATTGAGTTCCTTAATGAGCCTTAAGTCCCGTTCAACCTGTTCTAAAACAGGATCAATCAGAACAGCTTCCCTAGATAAGGTATCTGCCAGAAGATATGTATATGTACAGCTTGTACCATCAAACAGCTACAATAGAAATTAAAAAATATATTAAACTACACCAAAAATTAATAAGAGTTGTGCTGTTTCATGAAACAATATATTTTTTAAAAGTTTCTCTAGAAATTTTCTTTACAGTACTAAGAAATATGAAAAACAATGAGTGTGGGTATAATTTAGTTAAGAGAACATCACTGAGTCCATTATTAAATAATGTATTCAATGAAATATTAATGTGAACTTTCTTCTAAGATGGGAATTAATTCCACATAACAGAATTTAATTCCCATAACAGAATATATTCTGTTAATTCCCATAATAAAATTTATTAATGCAAATTCATATTATTAACTAACCTTCACGAAGTAAGGAGTTCCTAGCGCCGGTCTGGTCAGCTGAGTGGTTAGCATGTCCGTTCTCCAGCCAAATGGCTGCTGGTTTGAATCCCACCATGGGCATGGATGTTTGTGGTTGTCTGTGGAAATACTAGTATTAGCAGTGGGTAGTAGATGGCATTGGTATAGTTGGATTGAGTGGTGGAGACAGAGAGCTGTAGAGTAGGTACCCTCCCTCGACGAGTCTTTGGACTCCCTGGAGGTGTTACGTAATAATAATAAGTAAACAGCCATCACAGAACATCAAACTGGCAAACATATTCCACACATTCCCACCTTCCCCTTCTACTTTAGTAGCCCACTTGGGTTTCTAAAGTGCCATCGATATGCAATATATAGCCTACGCAGTGAAGTCATCCCCACTTTCCTGCAGCATTTCCACAAACAGGGCTCTTGCATTCTTAGTGAGCAATGCTGCTGCAAATACACACTTTCCTAGTTGGAGGAAATGCTGACTAGACTTCTACGTCATAGATGTCTTCTATCACCCACTGAAATCTCATCATACTGCTGTGACCAGACAGTGGCTGTGGCCACTGTCTGGTCACTAGAGTATGGATTCAGGTTTCTGTTCTCCCCTCCCCTTCTTCCCGCATGCAGTAAAATGATCCTCAGTGACATTCCAATCATATTGTGGGGAGGGGAAGCATCCTCCCTCATTTGGGAGTACAGCAATAAAATGGTTCTGCAGGCTGGCTGCTGGCTAGTGCATGAGACCAAACCAGTTAGTAAAGAATCCAGATCCTTTCTGATCAGCTAGCATCAAATCCTGCAGCAAATTATTTTGCCAGTTTGTGACTGGAGGATACCAAGTACAGTGGCTACATATGAACAGTAGACGGTTCCATCCGTATGGATGGTATGTTTGTGAGTCTGTCACCTCTCATTACATGTCCCATTTCCCTTTTATCTCTTCCTCCCACATACACTATCTGATCTAATGTATCTGCATGCCGTTCTGTAATTCGTCTGATATCTAGATGCCACCACGATCTCACTTCCTGGTATAAAAGGAGACATGGCGCTGTGTGTTGTTCAGTGATAAGAAGTACGAGCACAATGGGTAGGTCAAGGGAACTCAGTGACTTGGAACGTGGACTAGTTATTAGTTGCCACATCAGTAAGAAATCTGTCAGAGACACATCAACCCTCCTCAAGTTACCCAAGTCAACAGTTGATGTGATTGTGAAGTGGAAACGTAAAGGCACAACAAAAACACGGTCAGGTAGGCCACATTTAATGACAAACAGGGACCATCGAGCATTGAAGGTGGTTTATGGAAATCACCAGACATCGAGTGAAACAATCACCCAGGAGTTCTGCAGTGCTACTAACTGTGCATCCAGCACCATGACTGTGCGTTGAGAGTTAAGAGGAATGAGGTTCCATGGTCGAGCAGCTGCCCATAAACCAAAATTTCTCCTGTGAACACTAATCATCGCCTGCAGTGGTGTAAAGAGTAACATCACTAAACACTGAACAACTGGAAATGTGCAATTTGGAATGATGAATCATGCTTTAACATGTGGCAGGCCGATGGGACTAGACTTACATCTAGTCCCATCGGACAGCGGGTGAGTCTGGGTGTGGTGATTGCCTGGAGAACAATTCCTGCAAGTGTGTGTAGTGCCAACAGTGAAATTTGGAGGAGGTGGTGTTACAGTGTGGGTATGTTTTCATGGAATGGACTTGGCCCTCTCATAACACTACATGAAGTCTAAATGCAGAAGGGTACAAGGACATTTGGACCCATTGTGTACTGTCTACAGTAGAAGATCAATCCGGTGATGGCCACTGTCTGTATCAGCATGACAATGCTACATGCCATAAAGCAAGGTCTGTGAGGGAATGGTTTGTGAACAATAACATTCCAGAAATGGACTGGTAGGCCCAGAGCCCTGGGCCTGCCAGTCCAATCCAGAATACCTTTGGGATGAATTAGAATGCCGACTTTGCTCCAGATCCCAACGACCCACATCACAAACTGCTCTGGCTACAGCTTTTCAGGAAGAATGGGCTGCCATTCCTCCAGAGACATTCTGACACCTGGTAGAAAGTCTTCCTGGAAGAGTTAGAGCTGTCATAAAAGCAAAGGGTGGACCCACCCTGTATTAATGTTCACTACTGGAAAGTGTGTCACAGGGAAAGTCTGATTACAGTTTCGAGCAGCTGTCCAGATATTTTTGATCAGATAGTGTATATGCATCACAACCCAAGGAAATATGACTTTACTGCAGATAACAAAAATTCTCCCACAAAAAATAGTTTAAAAAAAAATCAAACCAAAAAACACCAGCATTAATTCTTACCAAAAAAAAACATTTCTGCATCTGATTCCCCAACATTCATGGCCTATTCAGCAATATAAATGATGTTTACCACTACCTATGGTCATCTAAACTAGAATTGCTATTTTTATCAGAACCCCCAACTGGCAACCTCAACAACCAATGTCCACCTACACATTGCACAGTTCTTTAAGCAAAAAAGCAAAACCTGTGCATTCATCAGAACAGACATACCATGCCAGAGATTGCAAAACCTTGAATTCCCTCCTGTTTGATCTGGCTCAAAATTGCTCTGCCGAACCAACCTTTTCATATGCTGTCTGAATCACTCTCCAAACTCCATTAACGACTCTGATCTCTTCAATTATCTCTCTAAAGCTTGACTTTCTACAGTCGAAATACCATAACAGTGAAGTTATCCTACTTGGGGGACTTCCACAACTCAAATTGCTTTCCCTTCTCCATTTTCACAAATTGAGCAGGACGGTATTTGTCGTGAACAACCACCTCATACAGATCGTCATCTTCCTACCAGAATACTAGCCCCCCCCTGCAATTTGCCAACACACTTGGTCTCTTTCTAACAAGTTCCCCTTCCAAGAATACTGTGGATGTCAGTTCTCCTCTTACTAACTCAGATTACAACCTCATACAAGTTTCTTTTGCCACAGAACAACCTTCACCCACCAATTCTCACCCCCCACTTCCCATGTATTGAAAACTTTCTTCTGTTTTAATCTTATAGTATCCCTTTAGTAACTTATTATTATTATTATGTGACATCTCCAGGAAGTACAAAGACTCATCGAGGGCGAGTGTGCCAACAGCATCAAACAATAGACCCCCTTCCAACTACTAACCATGCTCAAATTTGCTTAACTTTTTGTGAGCCATTAGTAGCAGAGGCTCTACCAATCGACCAACCTTTATGTTTCTATCATATCCTACTCTCCTCTATTTATCAGCTAAACTCTGCAACCCACACACCTTCAATCTATCCTCATGAACTGGAAATCAATCAAGTTCTTTTCAGCTTCAACTGAAACAAATCCTACATGGATTAAGGACTATAAAAACTTCATACTTACTACTTTATAACAAGAATATCTTCTTTGTCTTCTATTTCTAACTTTTCTTCTTATTTCTGTCCACTCTTCATATATTAAAGGCAAAGAAACACCAGTTTCATGCTGCTGAGTTCCCTTGACTCTGTGGAGGTGTCAAGTTGATGATAATGATGATGATAATAATAAGCAGAAGAATCCCACTACTAACATGCTGCTAAAAATATAATTAAATAAATAAAAAAGCTCCGAGATTCAAAATTTTATCTAGAAAGAAACATTGGCAATCGTCTTGATTTGACTTTATCATCTCTATGAGTCGAATAAATAAATAATAAAATAAAATAAATATCTGTGCTTCAAATCAGTTCCAGAACATCTAAACTTACAGTTCAGAGCATAAGCTCTTTAACAAGAAATCATACTCTCGAATAACCAATTTTAAAACCCCACTTGATAAAAGAATGATGTAGAAAAATCACACAATTAGAACAAAAGCCCTTAGGTGGGGGATGAATTTCATCATCCAGTGTGGTCTCAAGTCCCATGTTTGGTCTCAAGAGCGGATTTTCACATCAGGTAAAAATAAATAAACAAACCAAAAAATATATAAAATCAATCAATATATATATTTAAAAAATCCTTAACCCACCCACAGTATGAATCTACTATAGGTTTACAAATAAATCTTTCATGGGTGGGAGCCACACAAAAAATATTAAATAAAAAATAAAATATTATTATCATTATTTAGGCCTCCAAGGAGTCAAAGAGGTCCTTCCTAGGAAACACAAGTCTATCAAGACTCACTGTGGAAGGTCCCCTCCTCTAAGAAACACAAAGTCTATCATACCACTCAAACTCATTGACCGTTCTCGCTCTCACCACTCTATCAGGGAATGCATTGCATGGTTCAACCGCCCTCCATGCAAAGAAACCACTTCTTGCCCTTTTGCTCACAATTTCCTTTTGTAACCTCCAGGGATGGCCCCTTGTCATCACCAAGCAAAAGAACTCCCCAGTGTCAACCCTGTAACCACCTCTCAACAGTTTAAAAGTCTCAATTATATCACCTCTCCCTCTTCTATCCATCAAACTCTGCAGTCCACATTCCCTCAGTCGATCCTCACAACCAACATTGTACAGTCCTGAAACTGTCATTGTCATTTGCCTCTGCACCCCTTCCGCAGCCAATCTATCCCCTTCAAATTCTGGGGACCAAACCCGATAATAATAGTCCAAGCGTGGTCTGATCACGGTCCTATACAACGGAATGATAACTCCTCCATCTCTGCAGGTCAGCATCCCCCCACCACTGCAGCAATCCTGTGTGCTACCTTCATCACCCCTGCAACATGTCCCCTGAACCTCAGGTTTCCATCAATCATCAACCCCAGATCTACCATCTCTCTCACCTCCTCCAACAGAGTATGCAGAATCCCATCGCTGCATCCCAAACCTCAAGACCCCACAACTGAATATCCCCCTGCATTCCACTGACAATGTCATTGATATAAAGGCTAAACAATATCGTCCCAGCACTCAGCCCTGTGGGACCCACTTGCAATCCTCTGCTTCCCTGAAACTGCCCAACCATACACAACTCTCTGACACCCATCGGACAGTCAATCCTGTATCCAGTTGACCAACCCGACATCCAAACCCATGAACTGCAACTTAAATATCAGCCTACTATGTGGCACCCTGTCAAATGCCTTCGCTAAATCCAAGAAAATGGCAGTATATGCCCCCTCCCCATTCCACTGCTCCTGTAACTTTATCACAAAAGGCCAGCATATGACCCCCACAGACAACACCACTCTCATCTGCCCAATGCTGCATACAGTCCCCAACCAATTTCTCCAAGATCTTAACAGCTACTGATGTCACACAGACTGGCCCACAATTAGACACATCCAGTCTGCCACCGCCTTTATGAAATGGCACTATCTCACCCCCTTCCACTCCCCGAGCTGTCAGCTCCTTAGCACATTCTCTCAAAACCCGTGGTGAAACACCATCCAGTCCCACAGCCCCACTGACATCCAGAGCACTCACCATTTGGAACATGCTCTCCCCTCTGCACCTCCAAACCTTGAACCCGCACCATCCCTCTAGTATTAAAATCTACTCCTCCAGGATGAAAGACACCAATAAAATGTTCACCGAACAACTCCACCATGTCCCCTGCATCAGTCATCCCATTCCCGTTTCTATCTCACAATGCCACTCTTCCATAATTATTTCTCCTCCCAATGGCCGCATAGCTAAAAAAAATTCCCTAGGATATATGCCTCCTACAGTCCAGAACGTGTTACATTCAGTGCCATTCCCCCCCCCCCTCTTTTTTCTACTAGAAAGACATCAGAAGACTTTATCCAAAGTGGATATCAAAAGGTCTTGTGGTCCTCGTGGAATTTTGAAATGTCAGCTTCATCTATTGAAGGTGCTAAATGTGTTATTTATAGCACATTCAACACTGCCATAGGCTAAGTACAGGAAGGAAAATTACTTATACCCAACAGCATTTAGGAATGCATTATTATACAATCTAAATACCATTCAATAAGTATTTTGATACACACATAATTTTGTATGGATTGTTTTAGAGGGGAAAAATTTTTTTTTCCTTAAATAATTCCCATGAAACATTGAATTTTTTGATCTATATATATATAGATCGATAAATATATATCTTTCCTATTCATTAAACACTCCAACCATTCTTAATGCCTTTTAAGGAACAGATTTTAAATTGGTCTTCTCAAAAATGAAAAAGTAAGAAAAATAAAAACTCATAAAAACCTAAACTTAATCATAACTAATGACCAGATAGACATACAACATCATTTATAAATCAAAGTGTCAGGATTATTGTGAAGTAATACACCGTATTTTCCGGTGTATAAGACGCACTTTTTTACCTTAAAAATTCATCTTAAAAATGGGGTGCGTCTTATATAATGAAGGTAAAGATTGTTTCCTCTTTTCAAAGTCATATGCACTCCCTTTTATGTTCCAAGATATTTGTAGGCAGTTAATGGTGCAATCAAACTGATGTGTGACCTTCACGTGACTTCTAGTGCGTCACTGGCTAAGAACGGGGAGTCCCTATTCAAGTTTCATAATATCTTATCCAGTTAATCAGTTACCGATGTTTATCAGTATTGAGTTGACGTGTTGAGATATTTTGTGTTCAGTTTGATATTTCCCCGTAGATTTTAGTGATGGAAAAAAACAGGCGACATTCATATACTTCAAGTTACAAATTGCAGGTTGTAAAATACGCGGAAGAACACGGGAATAGGGAAGCTGAAAGACATTTTGGACCTCCGCCTACAGAAAAAGTTTTTTTTAGGTTTTTTTCCAGAAAATTGTATTAAATTTCTTGGGTGCGTCTTATACACCGGAAAATACGGTACACAGTGTCTGACTAAAATGTTTCCTTCCTAGGCTTTCAGACAGTACAGTAACCTCACACACATCAAAATATAAATAATAAAAACAAAACGAACTCACAAACCAAAATACAACTGAACTTTCCAATCTGTATTATAGAAAACAAACACATGCCCAACTGAGAGCAAGAGATGTTTCTGAAATCAAAGAATATCAGAAGCAACAGCCCTTCCTTCACTTGCTTTCTCACTGAATTATCAGCAATCAAAAATGAGAAAAATTCCATCAACTTAAAAAATCTTCATATCTCTCATATGGAAAACTTCCGAAGCAAAACAAATATATATTTTTTTTTGTTTTTCACCAATGCATAAGCAAACAATATGCATGAATTACCTTCTATATCTACAACAGCCGCCATATGCCAGTAAAAGTCTATGCATGATGATAATTCGTACAGATGTTAGTTTATGCTTGGTTAAAGGATTAAAACAAGAATATAATTTCTTGTTAAGTTCAACATACCTTGTAACCAAGCCAAAAAAAAACTTTCTAAAACAAAGCCTTATACCAACCCACCCTCCCATCCATTACCAACATCAAATGGCTATATGTTTTGTATTGAACCAGTAATCTCTCAATTATTCTTGGTCACTTCAGAAACTGATTTGATTGTTACTTTAACTGAAAGTATGGGCCTAATGAGGTCAGTAAGGCATATGTGTGAGGAGAGACCAGAAGCAAGAGCAGAATAAGGCACAAGATGAACTATTTTGTGCCTGCCATTATCTTAAACTATGTGACTGTAATTGATTCATGTATCATAACCACACAGTTCAGGTGTATAGTATATGTATTTACATATCTATACATTTTTGTTTGTGTATGTTTCAAGAACTATGACAGAAATCTTCTGACAAATGCAAGTGCTCTTTCATTCAAGTAACTCCTCTGAGACAAACCTTGTGTTCTAGAAGTCCACTCTGAAATAAAAATAGCTTTTGCTACTAGTATAACTTTTATCTATTTAAAATCATATCTAAATTAAATACTTAGCACAACTAATATTAAAAGAACAACAGGAAAATGATCCAAGAGAATTTAAAAAATAGTGCACTTTGTGCCTTTTTCTGTTCTTGCTTCTGGTCTCTCCTCACAAATATGCTTTACTGGCCTCAACATGTTAGGCCTTAGCACAAAATCAGCATTGAATAAATGTAAAAGCAGCACACAAATATCGCAAAATAAGGAACAGTAATGATAATCAGAAACATTATTATATAGCCCACACTGATTTGTTATCCACACAGAAAAACTAATAGATGTTAAAAGCATGAATTCCTGATATGTAATCCTCAAGGGCTGTGTGTTCAAGGATACCATGATAATGCTCAATTTAGTTCACGTTAATTATATCCTACTATCACAGTAGCCTCTTTACAACTAACTTATACATCCATTTCCCATTTCAGATAAGTTTTTTAGAATAATTAATTATATATAAGTATGTGTTTATGAGTAATAGTTGCTTTAAAAGTTGTGTGCTTGCAGTGTTTGGGCTTGTTAGTTTAAATGTGTTTACAAAATGGTTAAACTTAGAGCTTAGTATTGTAACCAACGAAGGAGAGATGGTGGCAACTTTGTCTTTGTAGGAATTAAATTTTGATTTCAGTTGTTTCATGAAATGTGAGGTGTGCTATATGTATTTGTTTGATTATGTAGATAAATTATGGATATTTAAGGCAGATGGAAGGAAGGTGTGTGTGCGAAGTATGATCTGAATGAGAACCTGATGAGTGATAACGTATTGGTAACTGAAAGTGTTAGAAGCGAGAATGTCATCCGGCGGATGAGTGCTCATCTAACAGAAAAAAGGGACAGCGAAAATGAGCAGCAAAAAATGGTAAAGAAGTTTTGAAAAAGTAAACAAGCAATCTGATGAACTTAACAATCGATGGTAAGAAAGGCAAAAGTGATATGAATGTAGCAGAAGTTGAAAAACAGAGTGCAATTAAAGATAAGGTGGTGAGCGGTGTTGATGGAGAACAAGTGTGCATGGCTGCCAATAAAATCGAGAGAGTGAATGAGAGTGAAACGTGACTCAAGGTTTGAAAGCTGAGAAACAGATGCAGAGTGAAATTAAGAGAATTCGAGATATGTATGAAAGAGTGAAAATGATGAAAACGAATATCAGTTTGAAAGAGGTAACGAAAGACTCGTGAGTGGCATTGTATGGGGATTCAATTATTAGAGATGTGGTAAATGAGAAGATGCACAAGGTTTGTTTCCCTGGAGGTAAAATCAATAGAGCAATTGAGGCGTTGGATATGAGAGTATGTGAGCAAAAGAGTTGATTGTGGTAATAGGGACAAATGACTTGATCAAGTAAGAAGCAATGTGAAACAGCAGGAGAGAGAGTAAGAAAGGAGAGATTGAAGTGGTGGTTATGAATGAATAAGAAAGCCAAGCAAATAAGAAAAGTGTGATCATTATGGGCGATTTTAATTATGGCAATAAAGACTGGGATGATAAGATGGCAATTGGAAATAAAGAAAATGAGTTTCTTGAGTTTTTAAGGGAAAACTACCTCAGGCAGTATGCAACAGGGGGCGCACAAGGATTGAGGGTCTTGGATTTGATCATCTCATCAGAGGATGTTATTATAAATGAGGTGTCAAATCACCCTCCAGTTGGTGAGTGGCCATGAAGTGATTACCTGGATGGCTGCCAGCAGTGTGAAAACCTCTGTGAGGAAATGGTATATGTGGATCTACAAGGCTGGTGATTATGACAAGCTCAGGAGACAACTGGTAGGTGTAGTTTGGAAGGAGGAGTTGGCTGGAAAGGAGATCAATGGGTGATATTCAAGATCTATCAAGTAGAATTCCAAGGGTCAGAAGGTAAATGAGATAGGTGTGAAATAGATGAAGGAAGAGATTGAGCATGTGATACAGAGAAAAAAGGAGTGGTAATAATCAATTCCACGAAGATTACAAAGAACAAGCAAGGAGGGTGACTTGGTTGGTAAGGATAGCAAAAGTGAAGTATGAGCAGCAGTTAGCTAACAAAGTCAAAAGAATCCTAGGGAGTTCTTTCAATATGGAGCCAGCAAAAAAAAAAAAAAAAAAAGATTATGGAAGGATGATACTGATTGGAGAAAATGGTATAAGAACAACTGCTGCAGAGGATATACTTAAGATATTTAATGAGCAGTTCATAAAGATTTTTCATTCTTGTGAAGGTGATATCATAGAAAGTTTAAGAGCAGTTGATGAGGAGGAGAGACTGACTGTAAGTGAGCAAGAAGTATATGGGGAAATTGAGCCAACTTGATGTTAATAAGGTTGTGGGGCTTGATAATATATCACCACACTGCACAGTTAGCCGAGTGGCTTTACGCCTCGCAACCATATGCTTGGGAAAGGAGTGTCCTGGGTTTGATTCCCGTCACTGACATGAGGAGCTTAAGGATCTTTCTCAGCCATGGTCAAGTTAGCCAGTCTTGGGTGTGGACAGTAGGGTTTTTCTCCCCAGTTTATCTGGGGGTTTTCATCCCGCAAAACAGGCAAACCAGCCTTGAGAACTCAATACCACTACAGACATAGGATACACTGGGGCATAAGGCTGACCACTTTATCCTGAGAACGGTTAAAGTCCAATGATCAATAAACCCTTGACACAACAAGGTAAAAGAGGGAAAAAGGAAAATGAGATGAGAAATATTTTGAAGGAATATGCCAGGGATTTGGCATCTGCTTTGACATATTTGTTTAATATGAGCCTTGCACTGGGTCAAGTTCCAAAGGAGTGGAAGGAAGACAAGATTGTGCTGCTTCATAAGGGAGGTGACAGAATTCAAGCATCAAATTATAAGCCTATCTGTGTGTCAGTTGTTATGGTTAAAGTGTTGGAGAGGCTTGTGATAACAAGGATCCAGAATTGGGTTGACAACAATGGTATTATCTTTGATAGATAGCAAGGATCTGCTAAAAGGGGATCAAGTTTTAGTAATCTACTTATTACAATAAGGTGACACCTTCATTGAACAAAGGAGAAGGATACATAGTAGTATACTTAGATTATGCAAAGCCTTTTGATAGATTACTGCATGATAAGTTGATTGTCAAACTAGAGTGGATGGGGCTGGATATTAGACTAGTGCATTGGATTGAAGATTGGCAACTGATAGTTATCAGCAAGTTGTGTATGGAGAAGCAATGTTCTGGAAGAGGATATTCACTAGTGGTGTGCTTTAGGGGTCTGTTTTAGGGTTATTGCTGTTTAACCGACATTTTAATGATATTGGGGAAGATTTGGATGGGGATATTCAGTTGTTTGCAGATTATGCAAAATTAGGACGAACTATGAGTAGGTCACATGTTCTGGCCTTACAAGAGGACTTGAAGAGATCGAGTGAATGGGCACGTGAGTGTGGATGCCAGTTCAATGTTGCAAAATGTAAGGTTTTAAAATTTGGGAACAAAGATGAAATATAGAATTTACTCTTGGTGGGTATATATATATATTGTTGGAGGTGAAGGAAATAAGAGATATTGGGGTGATGGCTCATGGGAATCTAAAATTTAGAGGACACATTGCCAAAATTGTGAGGACAACAAAATTCTGTGAATGAGCAGAAGACACTGACTTGAGAAGTAAGGAGATTCTTGTTCCATTGTATAAAGCTCTAATTAGGCCACACATAGTCTACTGCACACAGAATTGTTCATCTGGTTTTCAAAATAACAAAGAGATGTTGGAAAGGGTCCAGAGGTGACTGACTAAGGTAGTTTCTGATCTCTGGAATGTTGAATATGAGGAAAGGTTGGGAATATGCAATTTATTGAGGCTAGTGGATAAGAGGAAGAGGTTTTTCATAAAATGGTCAGAGATCAGGGAAGTACAGAAGGTCATCCCTGGACACTGTATAAGGTGGGTGTGAACAAGGGAGTGAGAAGCAGGTTTTTTGCATGCAGAGTTATGAATGATTGGAATGCCTTACCTGAGAGTGTGGTGTCTGCAGAGAATTTGAATGTATCTAAAGCACAGTATGATGAGCTGTGTGTATATGACAAAGAGACCTCCTAGATGAGTCTTTGACTTCATTGGGTCTTAAGGTAATAATAATAATTTTGCAGTACTATCATAGTATGCCATTTACATCTAATTAACTTTATATTAATTATGTGTCACTGCTCCTGGCAAACTCGGTGAGGGAGTAATATTATTATTACATGATCTCCACAGAGCCCTAGAACTCATCACAGGACGTACACTACATTACACAATCTAACCCATAAACTTATTTTTGTCTTTTAATCATATGCTATGTGGCTGATCTGCTCATTTTGCTGGAAGAAATACTTGAGTTTCTGAAAGGAAAAAACTTGCTACCTCCATGTGAGACCAGATCACTTACGTTTAGCTGAAAGAGCCCATAATAAAGTTTGCTCATATACAAGTAAAAAATAGAGGGCATATATACCATCATTTTTCTAACTGCACTATTCAATCACATATGAAGTTCTTGCTGCCAGCATCAATTACTTAGCTCATTAAGACATTCATTAGGAATTAATGTCAGCTGAATAATAATGTATCTCACTTTTATCATGATCGTCATTACAACAGCAATTTTAGAATTTCAATTGACTGCTAAATTATCATTAGACATTTTGTAAAGTTAACATAACATCCCTTGAAAATATTTTAGTCAACATCACTAGTGACAAATTTTATATTAAAAACTAAAATAAAAAATTAATCTGACAAGAGCACTATTTTCATGCACTTGATAAATAAACAAAGACTAACAAGTGCATGTAATGTTGCAAAATATGTACATTTAAAAATATAATATAGAGAGAACTGCTATAAAAAAAAAGTCCTTTCTCAATAGCTACATAATTTTCTTTCCACTTGGTAGCTATTTCTATTACTCTCAACACTGAGTAAGAGGGAGAAAGATTTAGTCTATATTATTATTAGACACCTCCAGGGAGTCCAAAGACTCATTGAGGGAGGGCACCTGCTCCACAACTCTGCCTCCGCCACTCTATCCACTAACTGACCGCAACTACACCAACGCCATCTACAGCCAACTACCACCACTAGTATTTCCAAAGACAATCACAAACATCCATGCCCATGGTGGGATTTGAACCCACAACCTTTTGGGTGCGTGCGGATATGCTAACCACTCAGCCAGCAGGCTGGCAAAAATTCACATTTGACGTCTGTAGATGCTGTGTAAAATTCGATGTGGTGAAATTTTGGTAAAATTCCCGACATCAATTTTACAGAGGTCATAAATCACGTGGAAAGAACAAAATTGTAAATTACCGTAATTTAACAGACAAATACTGATTGTAAACTTGTAAAGGTAACTGACTAAAAGAATGACATAGAATTGTTCATAAATTATAAAATGTTGTAAAGATTCAAATTGAACATTACGTTGATATTTTATTAAGTTCTGGTGTAAAGTTGTAGGGGTAACAGAATGTCAAAAGTATTTCTGTCTAATCCTCTTAACTTCAGGCAAAATTATGTTGGCGACTTGATATTGAAGTTCATTGAGATGTGGAGATTTTGCTGCCAAAACTGAAGGTCAAGATAACAGTGATGTCAGTTATTTACAGAAGATTCGGGGGGCCTCCGCCCCTAAAACAAGGAACCTCGGAATCATATAAAAGAGGTCTTGAGAACCTCTGGAGTTTTTCGTCTTGCTGCAGTTCATTAGATGCTCGAACTTCCGTATTTCGTTGGATCATGACCCCCTAGGCACAGGGAAAACCAGGAGAGGCAGATCATTCTACGGAGATGTATTTTCAGTAACAGAACGTGCCACATGCAACCAGATACACGGCACATACAGTGGATCCAGAACCAATGGTGAGCTATGCCACAATTCCCGGAAGAGGACTACAGCAGGACGATCGAGAAAAGCTGCTCAGCTAAGACTAGTATAAAGGAAGGAGGAAAGCAGGCAGCATGACTGCCACTAATCTTCAAAGCTGATAGGACTGTATATGTTTTTGCGAATTAGTGAGTAGATTCTATTGCATTAATGCTGAGATAGTGATTAAGAATTGTATGTCCACTGAATGTAGCTTTATTAAAATAGTTGTATAAGTCGCGATAAGAAATAATTGAGGCTGATAATTAGCTAGTATATATATATATATATTGAGAAGAATGTTAGCCAAAGATATAGATTGTATCAGCCTATAATTGCCTAGACTTTGTAGAGCAAGTTATTTAAGCATTGTGAATAGCTGGTCTAAATTGTAAGGTTACGATTTGACTTTAAAACAGGCATTAGAGAGAAATTGTTTAATTGTGCATCATATTGTAAAGTTGCCTAAGGTAAAATAAACATGTTTTGCTTGCTTAAAATTATCGCCTGATCTTTGACCAATGCACTGTCTTATAAAAACAATCGAACCTGTGTGCTAAAATTAGAGAAATTGTCACGACTAAATGATTAAAGTTTGGTTTAGAAAGTAATCTATTCTATAAGTGTTATAACAGATCTTCTCACGCTATAAAATTAATTCAGTGGTGCAGTTGAAAAACAATATAAATTTCCCTGAATTACATAGTGTGGGAGATAGTTAACTGTAAACATGAACTACCTATTTCAGAAGCCTTTTCACTAACAGCACTAACACTTGTAGGAAGTACAAAGGATTACAAGTGGTGACTAAATTAATTGGCTTAAATCAGAACATTGGATCATGACCAATCCTCTTCTCTGTTAAATCTTTCTGAGTTCATGTTGGAAACATGAACTCAGAAAGATTTAACAGAGAGGAGGTAAAGTAGACACAGGAAGGATAAAGACAAAAGAGTAAGAAAATACAAAAGCACAGCCAATACAGACATTGAAGAAAATAATTAACAAACTAACCCAAAATATAATAAATAACACAACTGAAGTTATTTTGCAGCTGTATGGTCACTCCCGTATCACACATGGGTTTTGGGAATGAAGTCTTCTGCTAGAATAAGTGGTAGATTCGCAGATTCTCTTTCCACACAAAGTTTTTAGGACAATCACAAACATCCATGCCCATGGTAAGATTCGAACCCACAGCTTCTTGGCTCGAAAGCAGACATGCTAACAACTGGGCCAACCATGCCAGCTCAATATAAACTATATAAACCATATAAACTATAAAATTTATTAATTCACAGTAACAGTAATAGTCAATCACTATTTATTTGAAATAAATACAATGATTGACTATTTTATCTGTCAACTAAATGTAGGTGGAACCTCAGTTCCCCATTTCACAATTGAGTTGGTTATCATATCAACAGACTCCTGAAAGACTACTCTGTAATCATATATTCAGTTACCTTCTACTACATTCAGTTCAGCATACTAATTTTCCAACATGAATGAAATTAATGAAAAATTACTGAAAGTTTAATGTATTGTAAATAAATAATACTTAAAATTTTAATCATAATCCCACCCATATAATATGACACTGGATATTTAATCATACCAAAGAGCGTAACTTTTCATTCACTAACATCGAAATGACAACTATTTTCACATGCCAACAATTCCAGCATGTTCAAACCATTCTGCATATACGTCATAATCCTGATTACTTGCCTATATTTACATCATCAGCATATAGCTGTATGTCTCTTGTCAAATCCTTCCCAATGTCAATGTATAAATTGAATAACAATGGACCAAGGAATGATCCTTATGGTATCATTCCATGGATTACCTTAAATCTTGCAGATTTCAGTAAGTCATTCTCTTATTGACACCAATATTTCATCATCCAATCGTATATTTTCCAATTTATGCAACACCATTCCATGCTGTATTGTAGCAAAGTCCAAAAGTATCATGATGTATCCATCCCCTCCTTGTCTAACTCAATGGTAACATTATTGTAGAATTCAGAAAGATTCTCAAACATGACCTTCCCTTAGTAAACCCATGCTGTTCTTTGCAAAATATAGATTCTCTATCAATCCACTTCTGTATGCAAGCTTAACCAACTTTTCCAAAATCTTTACCATTACCCCAGAGATACTAATAGATATCTGGTTTCTGCACCACTCTTGTGCAATGGGATTACCATACATTCTTTCCACTCCTGTGGAATCTTCACTGCTCTGAGACTCAAATTATATAGTTTGGTCCAAGGACCAGATGGCTGAGCTGAATACTCTTTTAGGATCTGTGCTAATATACCATCAATCCTTACTAAGTTTGTGCAACAGCTCTAGTACCATCTAGTCGCATACCAAAATTTCCTTATCTAGAGAAGAGGTAGCAGTGTGCTCAATGTTGCATACACCAAGTTGAAAGCATTTAGCAAGAGGGAGACTCACTGCTTGAACAATCTCTTCAGCTTGCATATCATCTGTATTCAGTAGTTATTCTTTCATATTTGTTCTTTCTTTTACTGGCAATATTCTTTTGGGTTTTCTTTAGCTTGCAAGCCAGTTTCTTTTCACACTCAGACTTAGCTTTCCATACAATAATTAATTGCAACTTTTCTGGCTACTCCTTATAATTTTCATAAGTGACACCTTATGCACACAGTATTTCTTCCATGTTATATTTTTCTTACAATCTCTTGCTTAATTTGATTACACATTCATTTCACCCCTATCCCATTTATTCTTTGAACTCTAAGGATACATAGTATTGCATATTATATTATATACAAATAAAACTCACTAAAACCCTTTTCCATTTCTATGCAAAAATAATTTAAATAAAAGTGATTTCAATCAGTAACAGTAGAACATTCTAGCTTCTGATACAAGTTTACGGACTGATGATAATACCTTGATTGACTTTTTAAAAAAATGTTTGGAGTATGAAAAAATTTTTTTTTTACAAAAATGGTCATATTACAGTGAAAATCAACTGATTCGAAAACAACAAATAAATAAATAAACACTAGATTAAAAGCATCAGATAATAAAGGATTAATGAAATGCATGACAGTTAACCTTCATAACATTAAATACTGTTTAACAATACTGCAAGTCTAAAGTGATTCATGCTTCACGATCTTTCATAACTAACCAGTCTTAAACAGTGATCTCCTTACTATTATGAACTTCAACAGTATCAAAAGAGAATTGTGTCTTATTTCTTTTTATTAGTAGTGGTAGTATACAAATACCTCCTGGAGTCAAGATTCATCAAAATAGGCAATAGCAAGACAACAGTATCTATCATATCTCCTTAAATTAATTTAATGTTTGTGCATTTACCACCTCATTTGAAAAGCATTTCCCTCACAACCACTCTCAATGCAAAAACGCCATGCCTCACTCTCTTAAGCACTGCATCTTTGTACAATTCCAAGAGTGACCTCTTGTCCCTATCCCCTTTCCTCCTTCAATCCTTTGAATAATATCCTGGGTATTATCTGGTAAGCTCCTCTTAACAATTCATATATCTCAATCATATCACACCTCCTTTACCTATTTACCAAGCCCTGCAAATTACATTCACCCAACCTATCATCATAGTCGGTATTCCATAAATCCAATACTGCTTTTGTTATCCACCTCTGAACCTTTCCAGATCTTGCTTCTCTCCTAAAATTCCAGGTAACAAATCTGTGTGCAGTAGTCCAGATGTAGTTTAATCAAAGCCTTGTACACACACACATCCTTGTGGCCACATTCTTATCTTTACTTGTCAATGTTCTTCTTAGTATAGTATCATTTCTTTGAGCTGCTTTTTCACTTCTGAAATCTGTTCCTTGATATTGAATTATTTATCTGCTAATATCCCAAAATTCCTCACTTCTTTCACCTTCTGTAATACAGAGCCTTCAATATGATGCACAGCATTACGTTTCCAAGTTCTAAAAAGTGCAAAATCTTATTTTTAATTGGTGTTGAATTGTTATCCCCACTTGTCTGCCTACATAGCCACTCTGAAACACCAGTGCATCAGCATTATTCCTATCAAGAATCATGAAGTTTTGATATTAACTTTGCATCAAATTTGCAAATGGCAGAATATTCTCCTTGTAAACCACTCATAATATCCTAAACAAAAATTAAACTTATAAGAAAGATCCTACTCCTTACTTTTGACAACATTTAGATTTCCAGTCAGGATCAATTTTTTTTTGAGCAAACTTACGTTAATTTTGGCTAGTACAAACAAATCACATCAAACTAACAAAAAAACAGTGTTCCCCCTTCTTTTAAGACTCTAATTTTCACCTTTACAGTTCCTAAAACTATATAAATCCAAAATTTTCCCAACCTTAGAATACTGTTATCACATTGGGGAAGTACCTTCAAAATGTGGAAAAAACCTGCCTAAGATGCTTGGCAATAACCAGAAGAATACAATTCACTTAACAAATAACCTCTCATGCACAGATCCCTTCCAACTACTTTCTCTAAAACACACTGTTTCTACGTTATGCCTTTTCTACAGGTATTTTCATAGGCACTGCTCTGCTGAACTGGCCAATGCCATCTCCATCCTCTACCCTTCTTCTAAACATGCAAAAGCAGCTACTGGTCAGCATACACAGTTCAACTTCAAACTAACTAAACAAACTTCTACTAGTTCATGCTATCTACAGTGTGCTCTTTGGAACAGCCTTCTCAATATTCACAGTAGTGCTTTCAAGGGTAAACATCACTAAAATAACAAAATAAATAAATTAAGTCACTAATAGTACACTAATATTTTCAGCCAGCATCTTCAGAGCACAAATCAACAAAGATATTAGCAACTTAATTATTTTATTCCTCTGGTGTTGTTTATACTGTGATACACTGCTTTCACCAACACTTAAGCCTTCCACTACCTTCCCCATTTTGTTTCCGACTGTTCAAGAAATACATCCAAATTTCTTCTTTCTTCCTGAATGCTTCTTCGCATATGACACTGTTGTGTTATGGGTTCTACAAGCTTATGTGTGGAAATGATTTTATATATGCATATAAAAACAGTCATCACATGAATATCAAGATTACTAAATACATCTTATGAACAAAGGACAAGAGAGCAAACTGCAGTTTTATATACAAGCGACATGAAAGAGAACAATTAATGGAGATGTATGGGAAGTTTGGAAAGGGATATCACATGAACATTTATTTTCTTGTTAGAAAATAAAAATAGAAAATAAAATATTTTCCAGTTAGAATACATGGTAACAGGATGGCAACAAAAAGCTGCAATGTGTAGGCTGACTACATGATAGCTGCTAATATCCTAAATGTGTTTAAGCTTATTATTTCAATAACCAAATCCAGGTTTCCATTTTATAATGTCTGGATTCCACAACAACAACAACAACAACAACAAAAAAAAAAAAATCCCCAAATTAGTATTCAATCTTTCTATAATGGAATTCTTCCTAGTACTATATACAAGGAAGAATGATTATGGAAGGATAACAGTAATGAAAGTGGCAAAGGAACAACTGCAGAGGATGTAGTAGAATTATTTTATATTATTATTACTGCCTTGATATTTTGTTGGAAAAGATACAGTTTGTTTACAAAAAAAAAAAAAAAAAAAGGCTGTGGGTTCAAATACCACATTAAGAATGGATATTCCTAAAAGCTGACTCTGGATAAACTTGTATACTTAAAATAATAATAATAATAATAATAAATAAAATAGAACTTATATTTCCAAGAGCTGATTATATAACATTACTGTGAGGATTAACATTATAACAATGTTTCATTAAGATAATAATAATAACCTTTTATCAGTAAATGACTATGAGGGGTTCTCGATTCAGAAATTCGTAGGTCCATAAATATTATTCAATGTATAATTAATTAATAAGCTGCAACTGATTTATTTATAAATCGAAGCTATATTTCTCAGTAACTTCTAAATCAAATTCTGAGTAACGTGAGTTCTAAAAGTTAAGAAGCAGCTGACCTTTCCAAGTTCTAGAAACTCAAAATTTGTGGAAATATTTTAATATTTTCTGCGTATATTGGTTGAAATCAACACTGCTCAGGTATCTTACTAATTTAAGTTGACGGAATAATTCCCGGCAGCCATGACAGTACCATATAATAATAGCAGTTGTGATTAATTTATGTGTCAAACAATTAAGTCAAATTCCTATTAATGCAGATTTTACCTGACGAAAGAGAAAATTATTTTTTGTCATTTTCCCCGACGATAAACCTTTCCTCGAAATGACCAACTTGACTATGTCATTTACGGTACTTTTAATGTGAGGAGTAGCCCTGTGAAAATAATTAAAAATCATCACGTACAAAATTTTGTAACGACACAAATAGATTATTTTATCAACATTGCGTAAGATTTTATCTACCGAACATTCACTTTGTATGATAAACGTACAATTATGAAAACTTCATTGTGATTCATATAGCACGATTAAGAAAAAACAATGGAAGTCATTCCAACGAAATAAATATTAATTCACCTATTCACTGACATATATGAACAAATTTCGATTATCACACACACCATAACATCTTGCGACTGATATTAGTGTTAAATGTTTTCACAAAACAGTTCCCCATTTCAAACTCTAAATTTCCCTTTTAATGCTACATCTTCAAATTCAATATAAAGGTAACTCTTTATAAGGCTTTGATAAAGCCTCGTGAATAGGTTATGTAAAAGGAATGATGTTTTATGGATGTGTGGAGTGAGTTTGATGGCGGAAAGACTTATATAAGGCAGACGGTTTGCACTCCAATGGATTTGGTGTTAGGAATATCGTAAAAGTACTACTAACTCAGTAGGATTGGAACAACGGTAGTCAGTGAGGAAGCAGGTGAAGGAACACATAGGCATCAATAGGGCAAACGGGTGTGTGAATGGAGAGAAAATTCTGTGCTTAGTTCCTGAGGTAGAAAATGGGAATGGGACTGTAAGTAATAAGAGTAAGGGTTAGTTATGGGCCTACGAGGATAATATCTTTTATGTATACTAATACCAAAAGAAGAAAAAAACCACAAACGCCCTTGATTGTCTTACAGGGAGTAGGCGAGGCCGTTGTACCCATATCTAACTATCACTATTATTATTATTATCATCATCATCATCATCATCATCATCATCGAAGACCTCCAGGGAGTCGAAGACGCATCAAGAGACTGCAGATCATCAACACCAGATGTCGTAATCCTCTTAAAAACTCATTCATGCTGGATGTACTCACTATTTCAAGAAGCAGCTTTTTCCATTCACCCACTTCTCTGTGAGAATAAAATCTGGCACTTGTCCTTTTCTTAACGGCACCGAGCGTATGTGGGCTGCAATCTCTGCAGACCACATGCGCTCAACGTGTCCTCGTTATATGCATTACATAATCCTAGTATCGTCGTTATTATGTTTCTTTGTGCGCTCTTTGGGAGACCAAACCTGCACACAGTAGTCTAGGTGGGGTCGTATCAAGGCCTTGTAAAAAGGAAAAATGACTTTCTTATCGATATATATATCACTAAACGTATAAACATCTCAGTTATCCTAAGAAATGTATTTGCAATTTTTGTAATGTGACCTTTGAACCCCAGTTTTTCTAAAACTATATCTCCAAGATCCATGAGCTCTTCAATTTCTTGTAGTATAATCCTACCAATATAATGTCGTTAAATATCTGTACATGCTAAAGTCTATAAAACTTGACACGTACTAACATTGAATTGATCATCATTATCATTTGCCCACCATTCCAGGTTATTATTCAAATCATTCTGGAATGAATTGAATAATAGTAAGAACCATATACATGTATATCAGAATGGTGCACCATATATATCAGAAAGCTTATTATTTGAATAATAATAAGCACCATATATATATCAGAAGCAACCCTAATTGCCTTGCTATTTTTATATAATCAGGTCCTTCCTAATATTATTAATGTATAGATGGTGCTTATTATTATTCAAATAATAAGCTTTCTGATATATATGGGAGTCCAAAGACTCATCGAGGGAGGGCACTCCTACTCTACAACTCTCGGTCGCCACCAAAAGAAACTGCCTTCATCATCTACGCAACGCTATCTACCGCCGACCACCACTTGTATTTTCACAGGCAATCACAAGCATTCGTGTCTATTGGTGGGATTCGAACCCACCGCCTTTTGGCTGGAGAGCGGATACGCTAAGCACTCAGCCAATCAGGACGGCAACAATCTTTCATGTGCTATTCTATCAAGTGCCTTAACAAATTCGAACGGTATCGTATATCCATTCCGTTTATCCAACTCAGCCGTGACATTATTATAAAATATTAGCAAATTACTAATTACTAAAACATGACCTCCCTTTAGCAAACCCGTACTGTTTTATGCAAAGTAAAATTGGTATGTTAACACATTTCTGTATGTGAGTTTTCTTACTAGCTTCTCTAAAATCTTCAGCACCACTCCAAAAATAGGTCGATAGTTACATACATTGTTTTTTAGACCACCTTTGTACAGTGGAACTATCATACATTCTTCCCAAAGATAGGTAGATAGTTAGACGCATTGTATTTTACACCACCTTTTTTTTTCTTTTTTTTACAGTGGAACTATCGTATATTCTTCCCATTCCTGTGGAATCGTTCCTAAGCCGGGAATCAAGGGCTAAGCCATTTCGATGAAAATTTTCTAAAATCATCCCAGATTTTAGAGAAATGGGCACTCTTTATTTGAACAATATCATCTGCTTCTTACAAAAAAGTACCGTCCGCATTCTCTAAAATAATTCTTCCGCATTCATATGTTCTTTTACTTGCAGCATAGTGAAAAAATTCTCTTTTGTTGTTTTTAACTTGCATAGCCAATTTCTTTTTATACTCCGATTTAATTTTTCGTACAACACTCGTAACGTTTGTGACCTCGACATATTTCATAATTCCACTTACTCTTTTTCTTACGATATTCCTTCCACGGCGCATTCTTTTTATTGATCTCTTGCCCAAAATAAAGTTTCACATCTATTTCGCTTCCACCCTATTTGTTCCTCGATCTCTAGAGATACATGCAGATACTTCCTCATTTAAGTACCATTTCAAAGCTTGCCATATTGCTGATTGGTAACTCCCATTTGGTAACTGACACCGTTGGACTAACGATAGTATTCTTCTGATTTTTTTCATAATTTCCAGCTTTGTAGTTAGCATGTAACTTCTCCTAATTGGAATTTCCCACTACAGTACAGCATATCATGATCAGACCAGTTTGCCTGCTTTGCGGGAGGAAAAACCCTGTTGTCCATACCCAAGACCGGCTAACTTGGCAATGGCTGAGGAAGATCCTTAAGCTCCTCTCGTCGTCGACGGGAATCGAAACTGGGACACTCCTTCCCCAGGCATATGGTTGCGAAGGGCATAGCCACTCGGTTAATCGGACTGACCTCTTTACTTTACACTTTCTATTTACTACGTCTGACTCTGATTGCCAAGTTTCACTAATGACAATAATCTTATGCCAAAAAATATCAGCCAAGGCAACGAACTCTATCCATTTGCTTTTGATGCTCAGTGCATTTGTGTATAGACATGAAAAGTTATCGCTAGACTTTTTTGTATCCTTACATCTAGTCTGCTTGACCGGCTGGGAAACTTTCTCGTTTTCGTCTACAGACACACTCAAGTCTGAACCCAAAGCGTAAATTTCCACTCCTTCACCAGGTTCATAAACATGGTTAATGATATTCATATCATTGTCATGTTTTAATACCATAGCTGAACTTAGACACATGTTCTCATCGTTTTATCCATGATGATCTAGTTTCCCTCTCTACATTAGGCCTTAATCCAATTAATAATTTCTCCAGGCTTCTGATGCCATATCCTTTCAAATTTTAGAAATAAGGCAAGTTTTCGACATTGTTAGTTCCTATGGGCCAAAGGTATTGGTATTAGCGACACGTGGCTGGCAGAACTTGATATAATTATTTGTACAGTTTGTGAAGGCTGTAGTATTTTCAGGACAGATAGAACAAAATAGAACAGGCAAAATCATGAGAGGAGATTAGCTGAGTGAGCCAAGGGTAATCTGAAATAGTTCTTTCAGTATATGGTAAAGAAATAAATAAGCATGTAGACTATGGTAGAATAATTTTGAGGAATGCAGATAGTAGGGAGGTTACTGAAGCAAACGAAATAGTTGAATAATTGAATATTCTCTTTGCAGGGGTGTATCATCCAAGTGAAGATATTTCAGTAATAATTTTGATAGGCGTTCATGTGCAAATAGGAGTAGAGGAAGTTGAGGTGTGTTCATTATTGCAGAATCATAGTGCAAATACAGCTATGGGTTTAGATGGGATATCAGCTCACATATTATGAGAATGTGCTATGGAATTGGTAGTGCAGTTGACTAGATTGGTTAATTTGAGTCTGGTGTTGGTAGAGTCCCAAGTGAGTGGAAGAGGGAAAAAAGAGTTCCGATTTATGAAAGTGGTTCAACAAGACAGAAATAGCAAATTATCGAGTGATTCGCATTTCTGAAGTGGTAGCTGAAGCTGGAAAATAATCACTAAATGAGGGATAGGAATGGGATACTCTATGGGGCCAGCATGACTTTGTAAAGGATAGGTAACTTACTCGGTAATTCACTTCAGTAACTTACTTTTTATACAGGGCGGTCATAAAATAACTTTTCCTCTTTGGAAGCATCTGTAGCTAAAACCAATAAACGGAATGAGACCAAATTTTACATTGAGACTTTTGAAGGCATGGAGAGATGATTTCCGCGAAAAAAAAGATTTAGTACCAAAAGTCGCCGATATGGGGAAATTTTGGCACTAGTGGAGCCGAAAACAAGCGGATAATTACATTAAAGGCAGATAAAATGGAATAATAACATTTCGACGGTGTAAGCGACAGCCGCGTCACTCATTCCAGCTGGATATGTGGTGCGTTACAATTATAATAAGAATAATAATAATTAAACTAAAACAAGAACTTGCGAGAGATACAGAAATTAATGTAGTGATTGAACTCATATGAAATAATGTTTTATTCATCTGAATCAGTGTCCCCTGGACCACATACACGATTTTCAATGTGTTGCCCTTTCTTGTGTAAAACAGATTGCGACTGGTGTGCGACATGATTGAGCGTAAGGAGTTGGATTGGATGTTCCTAACAGCCCATTTTATGTTCTCTTTCAAGACATGCAAGTTGGGAACGCCACCAACATACCCAATGGATTTCAAATACCCCATAGTCAAAAGTCACATGGAGTGATGTCTGGGGATCGAGGCGGCCATGCCGTCGGAAAGAACTGACTGATTACCCTCTCATTACTGAAAAACTGGCGTAAAAGGCGCGCTGTACTGAACGTTCAATGTGTGACCATGTTCCATCCTGCATAAAAATTATGGAGTCCAAACACTGTCTTTGCTGCAATGCAGGAATGATAAAATTTTCCAGCATTCGTTGATAAATCTCTCCAGTAATGAAGCAGGTTACCTGTAGGGATAATACGCTCAAAAAAGTATTGTCGAATTATGAAATCGGCTGTGAAGCCACACCACATGGTTACTTTTGCGAATGCAGTGGAACTTGTTGGATCGCTTGGAGATATTCAGATGCCCAAATTCTGCAGTTGTGAGTGTTGACTGACCAATACAGATCCTTCCTTTCCGTGTGATGGTACAGTACCCCCCTTTTTTTATGGGAATGTACAGCGCCATCTGAGTCCGTCCAAATTTTATCCAGGCTCCTGAACCGGCATAGGCTGACGAATCAGGCCTATGGCTGGGTCAGTGTTCCTGGCTGTAATCCGTGTGTATTCAGAAGACCAGTTTGTTTGCTTGTGGGATGAAAAACCCCAGATAAACTGGCGGGAAAAACCCTGCTGTCCACGCCCAAGACCGGCTAACTTGACTATGGCTGAGGAAGCTCCTCGCGTCGTCGACGACGCGAGGAGCTTGAGGATCTTCAGATAAAATTCAGATAAAAATGAGCCTCATCACCCCACAATATTCTCAAAGGCCAGTCATTGTCAACCTCCATTCAGGCAAGAAACCTTAGCGCGAAGGTCATGCGCTTATCATAACCTGCGGTAGTTTGTGCTTGCACACAACTGAACTTATGTGAATAGAAGTGAAGCATTTTCCGTAAGATTTTCCAGACTGTACCATCAGCCATATCAAGTTTGCAAGCTATGCACGAGCGCTTGGACCAGTACTGGTCCCTGTGTCGTCGAACACCGCAGTAGCAACGTCTGTTACTGTCTCTTCTTGCACTGCTTTCTGTCTTCTGCCAGGTCTAACTCCTAGTGATCCAGTTTCTTCAAACTTCTTAATCTTAGTTCTCAGTGTTACAGCTGACATAGGACCTGCATGCAGGTTATGAAGCCTTCTAAATTCCCGAAAGGCCACTATGGCATTGCACTCTTTAAGATAAAACAACTTAACAAGTAAAGCACGATGAGGCACGTTCGGACGCATATTGAGCACAATTCGTCAGTCATTCGAATAACTGGCTGAGTGTTCTCAATTCCTTCTTAAGTGGAATTGGTGGCGCTGCTGTCAGGTACGCACAGTAAAATTTGCATAATCCTTTTTACCTGCGTTTACTGCAAATATCTGACTGCTTTCGGCTCCGCCAGCGCCAAAATTCCCCCTATCGGCGACTTTTGGTACTAAATCTTTTTTTTTTCGCGGAATTCTTCTCTCCATGCCTCAATATAAAACGTGGTCTCAATATGAAAGACCCAATATAAAATGTGGTCTCATTCCGTGTGTTAGTTTTAGCTACAGATACCTCCAAAAAGGGGGGCAAGTTGATTTATGGCCACCCTGTACTAGTGAGAGCTGAATTGGATAGAGGTTATAGATGATAATACTTGTAAACTTCTCAAATGCATTTGATAGGATACCACATGGAATTCTGATACATATAGCGAATTGAGTTGGACATAAAGCCGGTGGACAACAGGTTGGTTGATGGAGAGATACCAGGCTTGTTTGTTCAGAAGCAGAGTACTATAGATGGCTTGTGACTATGGTGTGGCACGTGACACTGTCCTTGGCCATTACCGTTTAATTTGTATATTAATGGCATAGGAAATGATCTAAGGAGAATTATATAATACAAGTGGATATTAGATCCAACATGATTTCACCCTATTCAATTGTTTGCAGATGAGGCAGAAGTGGATATAGAAATGATCACTAAAGAAAAAAATCAGCTAACATCTTTTCTTCCCCTATAGGGAGTGGGCAAAGCCGTTTTAGTCTTATCTAACTTTTGGATACTGAGGGGACAGTTCAATTTTCACATAGCCAGTCAGAGATAGATGACTCAAGATTATTACTAATTATATGCAGCATCCGGGCTAGAGAATTGGCAGACAAGTACCGCCATCTCATTGTCCCTAATCCTAACTCTGTCTACTGTGTCAAATTAGTGAGTTATGCAGTGGATTTTCTTTGGTTTACAGGAAGCAAAACGTGAGTGTCTTCCTAGACCTCCCAAAGAAAGTGTTTAGTAAAAGATCCTCTAAATTACGACGCTCTTTCTTCGGGAGGTCTAGTGCTATGGACGGCACTCGCCATTTCCACTGAGTTAATGCTGAAATTTTACAGGATGATTAAAGGCCTTGCACTATGGATATAATTTAATGAGTAAGAGTGTAAGGTTGTGCATTTTAGGGTGAAAAAAAATTACCATCTGTGTACCATACTGATGGATCTGTGCCGAAGGAAATTGATGACGCTGGGGGTACTGGTGGATGGGAAGATGGAGTTCAAAGGGCATATATTAAAAGGATCAAAAACAATAAATATGATTATATGATTATTGAATAACATCCTGACAAGAAAAGATCAGCATGCAATTATACTTCTTTATCATGCTTTGATTAGACCTCGTCTGGATTTCTGCACAGAGATCTGGTGTTCAGGATGATGCGGAAGGGATCCAGGACCTAGTGACTGAGAATTTGGCACGTCTATGATGGTACATATGAGAAGCGATTGAAGATTTGTAAGATGCAGAGCAGTGGCGGCTCATACATAAGCACTGCGACAGTGCAGCACCTGCAAGGAAAAAATGAAAATTTTAAATTTTGTTTGTGTTTATAAATAATAACAATGCTTAGAACATAATATAAATGCAATACAACATGTTAAAGCTTACAGCTTATGATTTTTAACCCATTACTATACTTCGTTTAATTTCATCTTCACATCTACCATCATTTCTAATTCTGGACCCCGTGAATCATTACTTTCAACGATTTCTGTTTTATCTCCCTCTATTATAAATTCATTTAAATTGCCAGAAGCCATTACTTTTGTTTAGTTGATGTTTACATTAATCCTGGCTTTGTTACTTTCCTTGTTGTAATATGGCTCAAAGAGTTACGGTAAACTCTGTTCTGTACCATCCCCTACCATCGGTAAATAACGGTAGGCAAAGAGTTTGGTGGGAGCCCCATAAAGCAATGAACCCAACTAACCAATTAAACACAACTCAATGTTCTGGAGACAGAGTCATGGTTGGTACAGAATAGAACCTTATTGTTGGAATGTCTAGTGTCCTCCAAGGAATATCTGAATATTGTTACCAAGCAATTCCATCCTGCAATGTTGACTTTTTACCAGCAGGTGATGGTTGATCAGCGAGTATAACAGCGACTTCCACCTTTCTCCCTGGCCACCACAACTCTTGGATTTGAACCCCATTGTCAATGTATGAGACATGTTGGATAATCATATTCGGGAGAAAATCATCATTTTCCAACAAATCTGACGAAGAGAGATTTTGCTCCCATGAAGATCATCATCGGATGACCTTCCAGTTAAAGGACTGTCTGGTGAATGTTCGATATGTTGTAGACGTAGATGCAATCCAACACCTCGGTCTACAGGAGATCCAATAAAGTATCAAATAAAAGTTTTTAATTCAGTGGCCTGTTTGTATAATTATTTTTGCACCCAACATTTCTGGTCGAAGATGAAACATCTCTCTCTCTCTCTCTCTACTAAATGGAACTGTAGACATTATATGTGAGATATGGTCATCGGATGTACTCCTTGGATGAATATATATTGCAATAAATGACCTTTTATTGGTTGGAATGAGGTCGGTTCGAATATCGTCTATAACACGAGGAACTTTCATAACAGCTTTTCTCCATTAAATATTGAAAGCATCAGCTGTTCTAA